>NC_056740.1:327645639-327833139 GCF_019279795.1 Protopterus annectens | reverse complement strand
TTGTTTTAGCCACTGGTCTACCTTTTCAGGCCTCCTTAAAGGATACGAAGAGTTGATCTGATTTTCTAATATCCTTAGTTCTCTCAAGACAAAATCTGAGCTGTGTATGCCAAGTTTGTGCAGCATGTATTCCAATTTGTTGGAATGGTTGGGAAAAAAGACTGGCAACTCAATGACCTGATTGATATTAGACTCAGAACAGACTTTAGGCAGAAAAGAGGGGTTTGTTCTGAGAGATACTCCATCAGCATGGAAAATCATATAAGGAGGTCTGATAGATAATGCTTGAAGTTCTGACACATAGCGGACAGAAGTAATGGCCACTAGAAAAATAGTTTTCCAGGACAAAAATTTGAGATCACAAGATTTTTTGACAGGAGGTCTCATGTGAAAAACACCTTTGAGAAAAACCTTAGATAACTTATGGGCCATAATATTTAACCCATCGAATCCAAGGTGGAAATTTGATATGGCGGCTAACTGAACCAGAACTGTGCAGCTGCTGTTCCTTCCTTAACAATCATTGTCAAAAACTCAAAAATGGATGACAAAGGAGCTCGGAAAGGGTCAATTTTTGTATACTGATCCAAATTTTGACCTTTTCCACTTACTGTGATATAGTTTTCTGGTGGATGGCTTATGAGAAGACAATAGAATTTGTCTTGTGTCATCTGAGAGTGAATGAAGCCTGGCTATTTGGGGAAGTGCATCAGCCAAGCAGTCAGCTTTAGAGACTGCAATGAAGGATGGAGGTCCCCTGACGGTTGTGTCAGGAGGTCTGGAACTGGATCCAGGATCCATGGATCCTCCAGCAGATGATGGTGAAGAAAAGGGAACCAAATATGTAGAGGACAATGGGGGGCTATGAGGACAGCAGTCCTTCCCAGCGATTTTGCTTTCTGCAAAAACCTGGGAATCAATGGAATTGGTGGGAATGCATGTAGGAGACCCGGAGGCCAATAGTGTACGAGTGCATCTCTCGGGGGATGTCCCCGAGGTGGTATTTGGGCAAAGTAGCTTCTGCATTTGGTATTGATGTGACTGGCAAAGAGGTCACAGCAAGGCTGGCCCCATTTATGGAAAATCATGTCCGCAACATGTTGTTTGAGAGACCACTCGCGAGGCAACATGATTGCCCTGCTCAGTTTGTCTGCTATCACGTTGGATTTCCCCGGGATGTGCGTTGCTAAAAGAAAACGCTGGGATGACACAGCCCATTGCCATACCCTGAGGACTTCTCGACAAAGGGGACTTGGTTCCGCCTTATTTTTTCAAGTACCAGACCACTGACATGTCTGTCTGAAATGCAATTGTCCCTAGAGGAAGAGAGTCCTGGAAGTACTGCAACGCTAGAAGTACTGCTCTCAACTCCAGAACATTGATATGCAGAAGTAACTCTTGATCCGTCCATGTGCCTTGGGCAGTCTTTCCCTGAAAATGCCCCCCCACCCTATCACGGAAGCATCCATGCTCACAGTGGCTACTGCGGATGAAAGCACAAAGGGTCTTCCTATTGTGACATGAAGAGACGTCAACCACCACCGAAGGTCGCTCTTGCAAGAATTTGTGATGAGAATCATATGGTTCATTGATAATTTCTGGTAAGACCATTGAGCGAACAGGAGCCATTGAAGAATTCGCATATGCATCCTTGCGAGTGGAATGGCTAGAATTGCTTCCGCCATCAAACCTAGTACCTTCAAGACCTCTGCAGCTGTAGCTCTGTTCTTTGACACCAATGAGTTGACGTGTTGGTGAAGAAGTGAGACCCTTTTGACTGGAAGACGTAGAGTGGTGGTGGAGGTATCTAACTCTGCTCCTATAAAGACTGTATGCTGCGATGGCGACAAGGCAGAATTTTCGAAGTTGACTGTAATGCCTAAGTGGTGGCAGAGTGTCAGTGTAGATTGTGTTGCCTGAATCAATTGATGCCTGGTGGTAGCGGTGAGGAGCCAATCGTCTAGATATGGAAACACCTGGAATCTTAGACGCCTCAGTGAGCCGTAACCACTGCCATGCATTTGGTGAACACTCTGGGGGCTGTAGTGAGACCAAAGGGCAGGGCTCGAAACTGGTAGTGATTGGCTCCCAGCTGGAAACGTATGTGATATCTGGAGCATCTGTCCATCTTTATGTGGTAGTATGCGCCTTGAGATCGATGGAGCACATCCACTCGCCTTTCCCTAGAAATGGAAGAATGGCCTGAAGCGTCACCATTCGGAACTTCTCTTTTTACAAATTGGTTAAGTCTGCCGAGGTCAAGGATAGGTCTCCAGTTCCTTGTTTTCTTTGGAACCAAAAAGAATCTTGAGTAAGTTCCGAATTCAACTTGGTCTGCTGGGACTGGCTGGATGACTTTTTTCTAGCAACTTGCGGACCTCTATAGTTGCTTGTTCCCTGAGACTGAGTGGAATAGCAGGGATTCTGTTTACAGGAGTGGGAGGGGAAGAGAACGGTATGAAATACCATCTGGAAATGATGCTTTGTACCCAAGTATCGGACGTTATGCTTAGCCAGGCTTCTGGGTGCAAAGATAAGTGACCTCCGACTGCCTCCAGAGCCGAACAGCTGGGTCTCCTTTCAGGAGCGCTGGTAGGGATGACCAGAAAACTGGCCTCTGTCACCCTGCTGTTGCGGATCCCCCCTGCCGCGCGGGCGTCTTCCATTATAACCCCCTCCTCTAGAGGGGGTTTCTCCACGTGTGTCCTGAAAGGCTTCCTGTGCTTTTCGAAACCACATCTTTCTGCCCTTGGGACAGGGCCGAGTAGGGGTAGAAACACAGACTCCAACGGCAGAGAGAGTTCTTGCCTTCCTGCTCACACCAGGTTAGAGTTTCCTTTTCCTTGGGCCCAAAAAGGATGAGCCATCAAATGGGGTGTTGATAAAGGAAGACTTGAAAGGCTCCGCAAAGGAACAGAGAAGCATCCAGGCTTGTCTACGCAGGGCAATGCCTGAACTAGCGGCTCTACTCGAACCATCAGCTGCTTAAGATATGAGACGCATGGACAAGTTCACAATCGAGTTTAGGGTAGCGAGCTATGTGTTAACTTTGTCAGCAACCCCTGCAGCTACCGAACCCTGGAGAGCATCTCCTAGCTCTTTCAGGAGATCTCTTTGTAGTCTTGTAAAATGGGTTAAATAGTTCAGTGATCGAAGGGAAAAGGTCGCTGAACTAAACATGCGTTTCCCATATCTAGCCATGATCCTAGAATCTCTGTTGGGAGGATTGATAGATGAGGAAGTCTCAGACGTTTCCTTTTTGGTGGCTGCAGCCACCACCATGGCATCAACAGGCACTCCCTTAGTCAAAAAGGCTTTGTCCACTGGGGCAGAGATGAACTTATTTGGCTTCCGAGGGACAGGTTCCATGGCCTCCGGAGACTCCCACGCCTTACAAGAGATCAGCTCCATCAGCTCATCGTAAGGCGGAGACACCCAAGAAGTGGAAGGTTGAGACCTGAAAGCCTTCAAGAGCACTGACTCGCCTTCAGTAGGGCTTTGGGACTGCCAACCACCCCTCTGATTAAGGATCTCTAATATCTCCGCAAAGGAGATATCTTCAGAGGGGGATCAAGGGGACCCTTCCGACTCATCCAAGTCAGTGTCAGATGTCAAAGACTCCTGTGGGGAGTCCAAGTGCCTCCTCTTGCACAGTCTCTTCCTGAGTACCTCCTCAGTGGAAGGATCTGGGGAGGTCTCAGAAGAGCAGGGGGCTACTTGAGGCTCAGGGTCTTTTGGACTGGTAGAAGCAGGAGCGGACACAGGTGCTTGAGGGGAGGAGGAAGCCAGACCTGATGCTGATGATGTCTTTTGAAGACAGGACTCTCCTCATGGCATCGAACTCACCATGGCTCTGATGAGAAGGGGTAGACGGATCCAAAGGGACAGTCCGATCCTCCCGCACAGAGGCCATGGGCTCCGAGCCCAAGGTAGGAGCCGAGCTCATCTGAGCTGAAGCCCCGAGAGGAAGAGTCAGCACCGACAAATCGGTACGACTATCCTCCCTGGACCCGACAGGAGAGTGTCGACTCCTAGCATCCCTGGTCGGCGCAGAGGACGTCCCAGTAGATGGAATCGATAACACCGGAGCAGGTCTCTGCTCCACAGGCTCAACAACCATCAGGTTGGGCTCCTTCAGCTCCGAAAGTCCAGTACGGCTCGGAGGAGGAGTAGTCAAGTCCGGGTTAATGGTTTTTGGCTCCGAAGGCATCAGAGCCGACAACAATTTGGCAAGGCCTGGTGCCCGTAAAAGCTTCTGCACCAACTGGTCCATATCCAGATCTGAGAGGCTGACAGAAGACTTCGAGGAGTGCACCGAAGGTGCTGATTGAAGCAGAGGAGATGAGGGAATCTCAGAAACTGGCTCCAAAGCTGTGAGCTGGCACCGAACAGAAGGGACACTCTGTTCCAAGGACAGTGAAAACTATGATCTTACACCCTCCACTTATATAGCCTTTTTCGATGCTTTTGAGTCACCTGAAGACTTGGAAGACTTTGAGGATCTACTAGCACCGTCCTGGTCAAAAGGGTGCTGAAGTAAACCCCTATCCACTAATTTCCTCCTTCTCTCTAAAAGTACCCTGGAAGAGAAGGAGTGAAAGATACTACAACAGTCTTGAAGGTGTAATGCCCCCAGACAGTAAACACATTGAACATGCCCGTCAGTGACTGACATTTTTTGTTCACAATCTGGACATTTTTTGAAGCCAGATTTAGGATATGGCTTTTTTTTCTCATCAGACATCTCTAATATAAATTTAAACAATTTTAAACAATTGAAACAACACACTCAAGAAATTATCTAGCAAAGTACTCCTAAGAATGTGGTTAAATACAAGGCCAACTATTAGGTCAACACTATAGAAAAAAATAAGCCAACACAATATATATATATATATATATATATATATATATATATATATATATATATATATATATAAACTAGAGCTGAGGTAATTCCGACAGTGCATCATAGGATAAGGGGCATGGTGTCGTGCTACTGGTAAACCTTGAACTTTGCTACTGGTCGTGTCGGAGCCGAGGATCGGCTAAGAACCCATCAGTGAGAATAAACGGCGAGATTGAACTTCGCAGAATATTTTATCAGTAATAATGGAGTTTGTGAACAAAAAATCACGTTCCCATACTGCCGTAACCATGTTGGCAAAACTGGCTCCACATGGTGACCTCATGGCAACCCCTCTTTTCTGAAGGTAATACTTGCCTTCAAAATATAAAAAGTTACTGGTTAAAATAATATCCAATTCTTCAATTAAACTAGTATCTTCTGTAGATGCTCCTTTTTTCAATAAATAAATCAGCGACACATTGTACACCTAACTCATGACGGATAATTGTAAACAAATCCTTAACATCAACTGTTAAGTAGCTGTCATCAGCTTTAAACTCCAAATTATTTATATCCTCAAGAAAGGACCATGAGTCGTTACAAATTTGGGGTTCACCTACTAAAAAACATTTTGTTATCCACATGTTTAGAGCAGACATAAGTGATGGAATTTCTTCCTTCAACTATAGCTTGCAAAGGGTGATCATGTAGGTCATTATGGAATTTGAGGATTCCAAATATAACAGGAATCATGGGAGACGGCATATTTAAAAAATTGTATAGGCACATATCAATACAAAAATCTATCAAGAAACTACTAATGTGAAATATTATTCTAGAATAAGCTACGCTGATTTCATTCAAAGACATGGTTTCATATGTATCTGTGCCTAAAATTTTTAGCATCCTAGTCTGCCTATCCTTATCACCAAAAATGGTCTGTGGTGAAAGGCCAATTAGTTAGAGCAGCTAGGATGGTCACCTTAGATGAGGAATTTAAATGTGAATGTCTACATTTGAAAGACATGTTTTGTAAACATTGTTATCCAGTAACTTGTAGTGGACCAACTTATAAAATGAGGTCTGAGGTAGAAGAACACAGGGCATTTTAGGCCCGTTTTAAACTGTGATTTATGGCGAACGTTGGAGTGAAGCTGATGAACAGCCCCCAGCTATAAAAGAATCAGTAATGAATGGATTTAGTTTGTGTTTTGAAAAGTACAGTTGTGTACACTTACCATAAATGTAGACGCTCGAGTGTATTCACTGTTGCAGTCATCACATTTGGGTTATCCCTGTCAGGGTAGACCTTGGCCGGGCCAAATACCAGAGGCTCACTATTTCTACGTTGGTGGTTGTCATTCAGGACTGACATGAGGTCGTCAGTAGTATAAAGTAAGGCAGCCAACGCCATTACATCAGTTTTTCTTGCCCTGACCTGTCAGGAGCCCCCAAGTGGGAGCCAGGTTTTGGTGGAAGAACACCACCAGTAGAAAGTACATAACAATATGTCCCTTGTAAGGAAAGAAAAGAAAGAAGAGGGGGATAGAGGGAGGGAAAAGTACAGTTGTGTAGATTTACCATAAATGTAGATGGTCGAGTGTATTCACTGTTGCAGTCATCACATTTGGCTTATCTGCCTACAGGTAGCCCTCAGTCGGCCTGAATGCCAGAGTCTTGGGATTTCTGCGTCGGATGCTGTCGCTTCTTCCATGATGTCAGGTCGTCAGGGGTATAAAACAGGCAGCCAACACCCTTACATCAGTTTTTCTTGCCCCAGATGCAAGGAGCCCCCAAAAGAAGAAGCAATTATATCGTATGGAACATCCCCAGCAAAAAGCAAATACCAATGATATAAAAAAGTCCAAACAAAAAATACAGGAAGAAGTAAAGACAAGTCAGGGGGACTGAAGGGAGGGTAACCAGGACTGCAACAGTGAATACACTTGAACATCTACATTTATGGTTAAGTGTACACAACTGTACTATGTTCTTCGTGTTTCACTGTTGCAGTCATCACATTTGGGTTGATTCCCAAAGCTGATAATGGGTGGAGGTAGTTAAGAAGCATTAGGGCGGCAATCAGGCCCTGTAAGACAGCTGTGGCAAATCCAGCTCTGGATTTAGAAAAAGATAGGCAAGTGGTAATGCTTGGTGAAAGTGAACAAAACTCCAGGTTGCAGGTTCCAGGATGTCCGTGGTAGGGACTCCCGTAAGAAATGCTGTAGAGGTTGATGCAGCCCCAGTGGAATGTGTTCTGATCCCCTGTGGCGTAGGTTTCCCATGGTGTTTGTAGTAGAAATGGATGCAGTGTGCTATCCATTTAGAAATGGTTTGCTTTGAAATGGCCTTGACCTCTGCTCCTGCAGCAAAGCTGACTAGCAGCTGGTCAGATTTTCTGAGAGGCTTGGTCCTGTCCAGATAGAACCTAAGCTACATGTGCACGTCCAGGGAGTGTAGGATCCTCTCTCCTTTATTCAAAGGATTAGGAAAAAAAGTTGGCAAATGGATGGATTGATTTAAAGCCACACTAGATACCACCTTGGGCATAAATGATGTGTTAGTCCTGAGGGAAACCTTCTCCGCATGGAAGATAATGAAGGGTTCCACGGCCATAAGGGCCTGCAATTCAGACACTTCTTGCTGAAGTGATGGCTAGAAGTAAATCTGTTTTCCATAAGAGGAATTTTAACTCTGCTGTAGCAGCAGGTTCAAAGGGCGGAAGCGTGAGGTTTTCCAATACAAAGTTAAGGTCCCAGCGTGGAGTGAAGAGGGGTGGGCTCAGTATTATAATGAGCTCAGATGGCAGAGGCATGAATCTTAATTGAAGAAAAGGATAGGCCTTTGTGGAGCATTTCTGTTAAGCAATCTAGTACATGAAGTAAGCTGGGCACAGTTGTATCCATTCCCTGAGACTGGCTCCAAGAACAGTATCTTTTCCACTTTTCAGAATAGGATTTTCTAGTACTAGGCCTCCTTGCCTCAAGAATGACATCCAGCACCTGCTTAATGAGGGTTGCTGGTGATGAGTTCATGGGATGAGCCAGGCTGCTAGGTTCAAGGTCTGCAGATGAGGGTGCAAAATCTAGCCATCCTGCTGGGACAGCAGCGAAGGGGTCTGAGGCAGGTGCCATGGTAGCACTACTGTCAGACTACGCAGAAGAGAGTACCCAGTGCTGGCATGGCCAGTCTGGTGCAATCAAGATTGTCCTTGGCATTTCCTGTTTGATCTTTAGTAGAACCTTTGAGAGGAGGGACAGAGGGGGAAAGGCATAGATTGAGAGGCTTTCCAAGGTAAAGGACAGGGCCATCCACTTTCCAAGCTTGGCTGTGGGGAGTTATGGTGCAATATTTGCTCAATTGAAAGTTCTGAGAAGAAGGGAAGAAAAGAGGTCCACCTCTGGTGCCCCCCATCTGTTCCTCAAAAGCTTGAATATTTTGGGTTCCAGTTTCCACTCGTGTGGGTCCATGAAATTTCTGCTTAAGTCGTCTGCCAGTAAATTTAGTTTGCCTGGCAGGAATTGAGCTTGCAGGTGCACTTGGTTTCTCAAGGCTGTGATCCACTGAGCCATGGCTAATCTGCAGAGTGTTTAGGAATGGGTTCCCCCCCTGCTTATTTATGTACCACAAAAAGTACAGTTGTGTACCTACCATAAATGTAGATGTTCGAGTGTATTCACTGTTGCAGTCATTACTCTTGGGTTATCCTGCTGGCAGGCTACCCTCAGTCAGCCAGAATTCCAAAGTCTAGGTCCAGCGTCGGTTGCTGTCGCCTCTTGCCTGACGTCAGTGCGCCAGGGGTATAAAAGATGCAGCAGACACCATTTTCTTCAGTTTTTCTTGCCCCAGATGTCAGGTGCCCCCAAATTGGAAGGCTGAAAAAAATATGCCAATAAAAATGCATGCACAAAAATAACATTTCCTTCATCTACAAGCAAATACACCACAAAGGTTGTATAGGATAGAGAAATGCAGATAAGTTCCAGCAAAGAAAAGGGGGATGGAGGGTGGGTAACCTGGACTGCAACAGTGAATACACTCTAACATCTACATTTATGGTAGGTACACAACTGTACTATGTTCGTGTTTCACTGTTGCAGTCATTACTCTTGGGTTGAATCCCAAAGCTGAGGATGGGTGGCTGGGCTAAATAGGATTAGGAGAGGCTATGAGGCCCTGCAGAACTGCAGTGGCAAAGCATGCTCTGGACTTAGAGTGAAGAGGTAAGTGGTAGTGCTTTGTGAAAGTTGTGCACTGAACTCCAAGTTGCAGCCTCTAAGATATCTTTGGTTGGTACTCCTCTGAGGAAGGCTGCTGAAGTGGCTGCTGCTCTGGTGGAATGAGGCCTAATGCCCTTAGGCACTGATTTGCCATGCTGAAGATAGCAGAAGCGGATGCAATGGCCTATCCATTTAGAAATAGTCTGTTCTGAGATAGCCTTTCCTTGTGATCCTGCAGCATATGACACTAAAAGTTGCTCAGTCTTTCTGAAAATAAGAAGTTATGTTCTTACCATAACGTTCCATGTTAGTTGTCTTCTTCTCGCCTTCTTTCTTGCTGGATGGGTTCGGAGCCGATCCTCGGCTCCGACTCGGCCTATACTATAGCTCGAGAGCTATTTTTACCGGCTCGAGGCAGCCCTATAACCCACAATACCATGCGCTAACTCCCCAGATCTCATTTGGAAGCTAAGACATAGTATAAATATAATATAGTAACATCAAGGATACTGGGAAACTGTAACATGTTATATCTCCAGAAATGGAAGGACTCCGAGACCTGAAGTCTATCCAGGCTAGGGGGCAGGAGGGAGGGACGCAAGAAAGAAGACGAGAAGAAGACAACTAACATGGAACGTTATGGTAAGAACATAACTTCTTAATGTTAAGTTGTCATTCTCGCCTTCATTCTTGCTGGATGGGACAGCGTCCCTAGCATCTTAGTCCTGGGTGGCTCAATGGAACAGACTCCTGAGTACGGTGGAACCAAAGTCAGCTCTATTTCTGGAGGCTATATCAAGTTTGTAATGGGCAATAAAGGTATGTTTGGAAGCCCATGTAGCTGCTGCACATATGGCATCTAGTGGTAACCTTGCTTGAAATGCCGTTGATGTTGATAGTGCTCTGGTTGAATGAGCCTTAGGCCTAGACGGAAGTTGCCTGTGTCTCAACTCATAGACAAAGGTAATAATAGATGTCAACCATCTGGAAAGAGTAACCTTCGATACCGGAAGCCCTTTCTTTCCTGCAGCATAAGAGAGAAAGAGCTGGTCTGACTTTCTGAGTTGTTTTGTCCTGTCTAGATAATACCGTAATTGGCGATGAACATCTAATGAATGTAATTTCTGTTCAGCCCTGTTAGCATAGTCTGGTAAGAAGACAGGCATGTCAATGGAATGGTTTAGATTTGTTTCTGAGGACACTTTCGGTAGGAAGGAAGGGTTTGTTCTGAGAGTTACCCTGTCTTTGTGAAAGACCAAATAAGGGGGACGGACCGACAAAGCTTGAAGTTCCGATACCCTTCTGGCAGATGTTATGGCTACTAAAAACAGAGTTTTCCAAGAAAGAAGCTTGAGGGAGCAAGAAGCTGCAGGTTCAAAGGGAGGCAGAATCAATGAGGTTAGAACTAAATTCAAATCCCATTGTGGAGATAACTGGAGGTCTAAGCAAAAAGATGCCCTTGAGGAAGGCTTTACAAAGTTTGTGGGACATAATATTTGCTTCTGAGAGCCCAACATGAAAATTAGCAATGGCCGCTAATTGTACCCTGATAGTGGCCGACGATGACACTGAATGAAAAAGCTCCGCCAGAAAATCTAGAACCTTATGAATGGGTGCATGAAAAGGATCTAGGGACTTAGTTTGTGCCCAATGCGAAAAACGCTTCCATTTACTCGCATACGTCTTCCTAGTATTGGACTTATGGGAAGCTAGAATGATATCACAAACAGGAGGAGAAATAAGTAGAAGCCTGGCTAAGGCTGGAAGTGGAGCAACCAAGCTGTGAGGTTGAGGGAATGAAGAGACTGATGCAGCTTGCCCGTGAGATGGGTCAACAGATCTGGAAGGGGTTCCAGATGCCAAGGCTGTTCCAGTAGGTAACTGTGCAGAAACAGAAACCATACTTGAGGCCAAAACGGGGCAATGAGGATCATTTTGGATCTCAATGCGGTTGCTTTCTGAATTAATTGCGGGATCAATGGCAAGGGAGGAAAGGCATATAGAAGACCCCGGGGCTAAACGTGAACAAGAGCGCCTCTGGGGGGATGGCCTGGTAGAGGAAAGTGTGTGAAGAAGTCGAGGCACTTGCTGTTTTGAGGAGTTGCGAAAAGATCCCAGCAAGGCTGGCCCCACTTCTGAAATATTCTGTCTGCTACCGTTTGATTTAGAGACCACCCGTGAGGCATGAGGATAGTTCTGCTCAATCTGTCCGCTATGACATTGGACTTCCCGGGGATGTGCGTTGCTATCAGAAACCATTGAGCGGAAATCGCCCATTGCCAAAGTCTGAGTGCTTCTCGACATAGGGGGTAGGACTTTGTTCCGTCCTGCTTGTTTATGTACCACACTACAGACATATTGTCCATTTGAATTGCTATAGTCCCTGTGGGAAGAGAGCTCTGAAGGGCTTGCAACGTCAAAAGCACCGCCCTCATCTCCAGGACATTTATGTGCAGGTGGCGTTCTGATTGTTGCCATGTGCCCTGGACTGTCCTGCCCTGATAATGCCCCACCCCCCACCCGATCAGGGAGGCATCCGTTGTCAACGTGGCAACTGGGGGGTGGGGGGAGACGACAAAGGGTCTGCCCTGAAAAAGCTGAGGGGGAACCATCCACCAGGAGAGATGATTCTTGCAAGAAGGGGTTATCAAAATATTGTGAGTCATTGGTAGTTGTTGAAAGGACCACTGAGAAAACAGCATCCACTGAAGGAGCCTCATGTGGAAGCGGGCTAATGGGAGTAGAAGAATCGCCGCTGCCATGAGGCCTAACGCTTTCAATACTAGCTTGACTTGAACTCTGTTGGGCTGAAACAGGGACTGAACATTCCGCCTTATGTCTGACACTCTCTGAGGTGGTAATGTTGCAGACGTTTCTGTGGTGTTTAATACGGCGCCTATAAAGATTATACATTGACAAGGCGACAAGGAGGACTTTGCAAAATTTATAGAAATACCTAGACTGTTGCAAAGTTGAATAGTGTAATCCCTGGCCATTATAAGATGCTGCTTGGTGGTAGCGGAAATGAGCCAGTCGTCTAGATATGGAAACACCTGGAATCCTTTTTGTCTCAGGTGAGCCATGACCACTGCCAAGCATTTGGTGAACACCCGGGGGGCTGTGGTGAGACCAAAGGGCAGGGTTCTGAATTGATAATGACTGGCTCCCAGCCGGAAGTGGAGAAAACTCCTGGAGCGCCTGTGTATCTTTATATGATAGTACGCGTCCTGGAGGTCTAAGGAGCACATCCAGTTGTCTCTGCCCAAAAGGGGTAGAATGGACTGCAGTGTTATCATCCGAAATGTTGTCTTTTGTACAGAGTTATTCAGTCTGCTGAGGTCCAAAATGGGTCTCCAGTCTTTTTTGGTACCGAAAAGAATCTGGAGTAGATTCCGGATCCTAGCTGATCTGCTGGGAGTGCCTGGATGATTCTTTTTGTTAACAGCTTTTTTATTTCTAGCGGAGCCTGACCCCTTTGTGCGGGTGGTACATCTGGTAGGGGTCTTGGCGGTTGTACCGGAGGGGAAGGGAAGGGAATTTTGTAACCCTCGGATATGATCTTCTGTACCCATGTGTCTTGGCAGAGGAACTGCCAGGCTTCCGGGTACAGAGATAATCTTCCCCCGACTGCCTCCGAAGGCGGACAGTCGGGCAGCTTCTCAGGGATGCTGAAAGGGTTGGTCAGGGAAAGATTCCCTGGAACCCTGGTTCTGTGGACCCCCTCTGCCCCTAGGGCGGCGTCTTATTATTCCCCCTTCTGCCTCTAGGGGGAAATTCACCACGTGCGGCAGGCGCGACTCCCTGTGGTTTGCAGAACCACATCTTTCCACCTCTCTGTCCCTTAGGATAAGGTTTAGAAGGTGTGGAAAAATGGACTCCCACGGCAGAGAGAGTCTTACCATCTTGCTCGCATCTGGTGAGGGTATTCTTCACCTGAGGTCCAAACAATTCTGAACCATCAAAGGGGGTGTTGGTGAAGGACGCCTTGAAGGGATCGGCAAAGTTACAGAGTCGCATCCAAGTGTGACGTCTCAACGCAACACCTGTGCCAGCGGCCCTACTCGCTCCATTGGCTGCGTAAGAGATAAGCCGCATGGAGGAGTTAACAATGGAGTTCAGGGTGGCCAGCTGGGAGTTTATCTTGTCCTGATACCCCCCAGCAGAAGGATCCTGTACCGTTTCACCCAGCTCTTTCAGGAGGTCTCTCTGAAGGCGGGTGAAATGACAAATAGTTCAGCGATCGCATAGTAAAGGTCGCTGAAGCAAATGTCCGCTTGCCGTACCTGTCCATGGTCCTGGACGCTTTGTTAGGAGGATGAACAGGTACAGAAGGATCAGCCAACTCCTTCTTAGTGGCTGCTGCTACCACCATAGAATCAACTGAAACGCCTTTGGTGAGAAAGGACTTGTCCTCTGGTGCAGAAATAAATTTAGAAGGCCTCCTAGGGGTAAGTTCCATTGAGTCAGGAGCTGCCCACGCCTTTCTAGCCACTACCTCCATTAGTGGGTCGAAAGGGGGAGACACCCAGGAGGTGGAAGGGCGAGATCCAAAAGAGTCAAGGTAAACCGACTCGTCCTCGGAAGGTTTGAGAGTGGACCAATTTCCCCTCTGTTTTAAGATCTCTAGGATGTCTGAGAAAGAGACATCCTCAGAGGGGAATCTGGGGGAACCCTCCGACTCATCCAAGTCGGTGTCTGACGTGACAGACTCGGGGGGAGTCTATGTGCTTCCTCTTGCACTTTATTTTCCTAGGGGGTTCCCCTGAAACTTCAGGGGAGCCCTTGGAAGAGGAGGAGACACCCAAGGTGGGTACCCTACGCTTCGGATCTCTGCTATCAGATATAGGAGGGTGGCCAGAGACCATAACAGGCACTGTAGAGGGAGGAGCTGCAGAAAGTACAGTTTTGTACCTACCATAAATGTAGATGTTCGAGGATCCACATTGCTGCAGTCCTAACTATTGGGTAGTCCGCTGTCCAGTCGGCCCGAATACCAAAGTATATGGCTGACGTCGGTCAGGGCGCATTAGACTGACGTCAGTACGTCAGGGTACTAATGCGCATGACCGACGTCATATCCTCAGTCTTTTCTTGCCCCAGATGTCAGAAGACCCTGAAAAGATAAGGCCAAAACCCAAAACTCCAAACATACCTGCACCAAAATATGTTCAATATATACAAAATTAGCAGAAGACAACCTCACCTACACAACCACCACTAAACACAGAGGGGAAGGAGGGAGGGTAAATTGGACTGCAGCAATGTGGATCCTCGAACATCTACATTTATGGTAGGTACAAAACTGTACTATGTTCTTCATTCCACATTGCTGCAGTCCTAACTATTGGGTAGAATCCCAAAGCAGAGGTAAGGGAGGCTGGCAAATCATAAGGAAGCAGGAACTGACAACATGCCTTGCAAAATAGCTGTGGCAAAACCAGCCCTAGACTTAGAGTAGAGAGGAAGGTGATAATGCTTAGAGAAAGTATGCACTGAACTCCAAGTAGCTGCCTCCAAAATATCCTTAGTTGCCACCCCCCTTAGAAATGCTGTTGAAGTGGCAGTAGCCCTAGTGGAATGAGGCCTAATCCCAGCTGGAATCTCCTTGCCATGATGGGAATAACAAAATGCAATGCAACACCCAATCCACCTAGAAATAGTTTGTTTTGACACAGGCTTGCCCTGTGAACTCAAAGCAAAGGAAACCAACAACTGCTGAGACTGCCTAAAATCCTTAGTCCTGCTCAAATAATAACACAATTGCCTGTGTACATCTAAAGTGTGCAAAATCTTTTCCCCTTTATTTTGGGGTTCTGCATAAAAAGTAGGCAAATGAATAGTTTGGTTTAAAGCCACACTAGAAACCACCTTAGGCATAAAGGAAGGATTAGTACGTAAAGATACCCTATCCTTATGAAAAATCAAAAAAGGCTCCACTGCCATAAGGGCCTGCAACTCAGAAACCCTTCTTGCAGAAGTAATGGCCAACAAAAAGCAGTCTTCCATGACAAGTATTTCAATTCAGCAGTAGCCGAGGCTCAAAAGGTTGTAGAGTAAGTTTCTCCAACACAAAATTGAGATCCCAAGCAGGAGTAGGAGCTCTACGTGGGGGTCTTATATTCTTTGCCCTCTAAGAAATTGCTTGAACAAAGGATGCGAAAACAATGGTGGGTCACAATCATAGTGAGCTGAAATTGCTGCAGCATGAATCTTAATGGAAGAGAAAGACAAACCTTTGTCCAATAACTCAGTAAGATATTGAAGAGCCACACTCAAATTAGGCTCAGAAATCTCCAAATTGTTTGCTGCACTCCAAAATAAAAATCTCTTCCATTTTTCTGCATACACTTTCCTTGTACTAGGTCTTCTGGCTTCCATAATCACATTTAAAACTTGTTGAGGAAGTTGAGACCTGCTGTCTTTCAAAACAGAATATGCCAGGCTGTCAGATGAAGAGAGTGAAGCTTGACATTGAGCAGATGACCGTCCCTCTGAGACAACAGGTGTGGAATCAAAGGTAAAGGCCATGGAGGCTTCCTTACCAGACTCCTCAGTAATGGATACCAGTGCTGCCGAGGCCAATCTGGAGCTATTAAAATCATCCTTGGCTTGTCTTGTCTGACCTTTAGAAGCACCTTTGGAAGAAGAGGCAGAGGTGGAAACGCATACACATGAAGCTTTTTCCAACTGAAAGAAAGAGCATCCACTTTCCAAGCTGTGTGATGAAACCTCTTTGTGCAAAACTTTGGCAGCTGGTGGTTTATTGGAGAAGCGAACAGATCTATGTCTGGAGTTCCCCATGACACTGTCAATTTTGAAATACATGAAGATCCCCTTTCCACGCGTGGGGATCCATGATTTGTCTGCTTAACACATCTCCTAAGGAGTTGTGTGCTCCGCAGAAACCTTGCCTGAAGAGTTAGTTGCAAGCTGAGCGCAGTCTCCCATAAAATCATTGCTTGCCTGCACAATGGGTAAGAATGTGTTCCCCCTTGTTTGTTGATGTACCACATGACAGTTGTGTTGTCTGTTAGAATCAACACCTGCCCTGGAAGAAGTAATTCCTTGAAAGCCATTAATGCAAACTGGACTGCTAACATCTCTTTCATGTTGATATGTAGATGCTGTAGTCTGGCAGGCCACTTGTCTTGTATCCACTTTCCATTTAGATGAGCTCCCCAAGCAATGTCTGAGGCATCTGTCGTTAGAATCTGACTTGCCACTGGCCGGGTCACAGAGAGTCCCTTGTTTAGGTGACATTCCTGAGCCCACCACAAAAATTCCTTTTGAATGCAAGGTATTATTTGAATGACAGTGTCCAAATCCTGGCAGTGCTGTGTCCATACATTTTTGAGATACCATTGCAGCTTCCTCATATGCAGTTTGGCATTGGGAAGCACCAGAATACAAGATGCCATGAACCCTAAGGCTTGAAGGACTGTCCTTGCAGTCAGCCCGGACTGAAGAGATAGGTGATGGAAGTAATTGGAAAGATTCTTTTGTTTGTCCGGGGTTAAAAAGGCCATCTGGGCTGCTGTATTCAGTCTCACACCCAGAAAGCACATGTCTTGAGAGGGTACTAGACTGGACTTTATTTCGTTCACAGAATACCCTAGGCATCTTAGCACTGCTATGACATATTCCAAATGCTGTAGAAGATCTTCCTTTTCTTGAGCCAGAATCAGGCAATCGTCCAAGTAAGGATAGATTTGGATTCCTTTTAGCCTGAAGTAAGCTATCACTGGAGCCAGAACCTTTGTGAATACTCTGGGCAGTAGATAAGCCAAAGGGCAATGCAGAGAACTGATAATGAGAATTTCCAGCTCGAAAACGCAGATACTTCCTGCAAGTTAGTCTTATAGGCACATGAAGGTAAGCTTCCTTGAGATCTAAAGTTACCATCCAGTGATCTTTGCCCAGCAGAGGTAAAAGCTGTTGTAACGTCAACATTTTGAACTTGGGAATGTCCAGATAAGTGTTGAGGATAGATAAATCCAAAATTGGTCTCCACGTGTTCCCCTTCTTCGGTACTAGGAACAGGCGAGAATAAAATCCTAGGCCTCTTTCTGGTACAGGAACTGGCTGAATGGCCCCTATTTGGAGCAACAGAGAAATTTGCTTGTGAGCCTCTGTTCTTTGTAGAGGAGGAATGTCTGGCATGCCTGTGAAAGGAGGCAAGGTATGGAAATAAAACCTGTAACCGTGGTGAATGATATCCAGAACCCATCTGTCTTGGGTAATTAAATCCCAATTTTCTTTGAAAAGAGACAGCCTTCCTCCCAAAGGTGCTGCCAGGCGAGAATGAACTGGCAGCTGGAAAGGCAGGTCATTGGGTCTGCTTACGAAAGGACTGACCCCTGCCCTCACTAGAAGTCTGAGCAGGGAACTCCTGTCCTAGGCCTAAAGGAACCCTGAGCTCTGCCCCTACCACGCCTAGACCTACCCCTAGACTGGGAATCATAAGCAGGATAAGTCCATCCCTTAGAAGGCCAATTTCTACTAAACTGGAGGCTGCACCTGCAAAAAATCCTTAACAGTTTGCATAGACTTAGCTTTGTCCTCCATTTTCTTTAAGACTGCTTCCACTGGTGAACCAAACAACACATCAGACTGTAAAGGAGCATCCAAAATCCTCGTTTTAACATGCTCAGCTAAATTCTGATCTCTCAACCAGGCGTGCCTACGAAGAACAGAACCAGTGGCAGCCACCCTCGAGGAGGCCTGCACAGCATCAAAACCACACTGCAAGGAATGTTTGCCCACCTGTTCAGACACATGAACTAAATCCTGCAACTCTTTACACTCAATACCTTCCGCCAGAGCATCCACCTTAGATTTCAGTTGTGAAAGGAGATAATTCTGATATTTTAACATGTGAAACTGACAATTCAACGCCCTCATGGCTAAAGTGGAAGAAGTATACACTTTCTTTCCCCATCTATCCAAAGCCCTTGCCTCTATCAGGAGGGACAGGATTTTTAACAACTGAGGCCTTCACACCTTTAGGCCCCTGAGAGACAGTTTCGGGTCTGCCCTAGGACTCTTAAGATACTTATGAGCTTCAGGCACCCTATAATACCTATCCGGTTTAACTGGGGCAGGAGGCAAAGAATCAGGATTCAGGGAAGCCTCTGCAAAAACATCTTCCACCACATTCAGAACAGGAGGTATAGCTAAAGGCCTATGCTGGGGTAAAAACAAGAATTCCCTAAGCCTTTTCCTGGAATCAGAGAAATCTTGACCTTCCCATTTAAAATGCTCCCTCATGGAATGTAGAGTCTCTGAAAATGAAAAATCCTCAGGAGGGGAAGCCGAAGGAGTAGAATCATCCACATCAGAATCAGAATAAGGAGGATACTCCTGCAAGTCTTCAGCCGAAGACTCAGAAGCCTCCGAACATTGCTCAAAACTCTCAAACTCAGGTTCCACCCTAGGCCTCTTATCAGGAGGGGGCATAGAACCTCTTATCATAGTAATCAAATCCTCTGCCATTTTAAGCATATGTTTCTTAGGCAAAGACCCTGAAGCACTAGGAGAAACCCCCACTGAAGCTACACTTGGCCTGCCTCTCAAAGAAGTCTTGGAAACAGAAGGGGAGGCTCTAACCACCTTAGGAAGAGAAGAAAGAACAGCCACCTGAGAAGCCCCCTCAGCCTGGCCTACTTCCTGAGAGGAAACATCCTGTAACAGTAAAGTCTCTCCCTGAGACTCCAAAGAAACACCTGGCAAAACCTCCGGCTCCACTGAGCCTTCCAAAGAACCGACGTCTGGGACTGTCGGTTCTTCCCCTCTAGGCTTTGCTGCTTTGTCCTTGCGCTTTTTGGCCGAAGCCGGCGTCGGAGCATCCGACGGCATTTTATAATTACAACGCTTCCCAAACACTAACCTGGCACAGCCTGACCTTCTCTTAATAGTGCGTTTGTTAAATCTAGCACAAGAGCGGCATCCAACAACGTCGTGCTCAGGCCCTAAACAAGGTATACACAAAGTATGATAATCCCTATGAGGTATCTGTTTCCCACAAGAAATACAGTTATTCACTTTTTCTGACATCCAGTTAAATACTGAGGCAAGAAAAAACCAAAATAATCCCCAACGGGGTACTAAGCCAACTTTGATTCGGTCTGAAACTCTGACTTCAGAAACTTTCAGAACGCCAACCTGCACTCGCAAAATTGCTTCTGCATCGGACCATGCGGCAAAAAAGACTGAGGATATGACGTCGGTCATGCGCATTAGTACCCTGACGTACTGACGTCAGTCTAATGCGCCCTGACCGACGTCAGCCATATACTTTGGTATTCGGGCCAACTGGACAGCGGACTACCCAATAGTTAGGACTGCAGCAATGTGGAATGAAGAACATCTTAACCTTGGAGTGGACACTGGGTCCAGCATGCTCCTCATCACCTCGAAGGCTCCCCTATCAGATACCAAAGTTAGTCCCGGCTCCGAAGAGACCGGAACCGCCCCCGGCACCGACAGAGAAGGCTCCGAGAATGATGTCAGGGCCGAACTAACTAGAGCCGAAGCTCCAAGAGGGAGAGCGGGGTCGGACAAGGGTCCGATGCCACTCACCCCCTCGGAGCCGACAATGGAGTCCCGGCACCCGGACCTCTCCACAGACGGAACCAATGAAGAGGTCGGAGCCAACGACACCGGAGCCGAAGGTGGGAGTATCAGCTCCGACGTGGGTAAGGTTACGGTTTCGACAAACTCTGGCTCCGAACTCGAGAGGCGAGTCGGAGGAGGAATCGATGGCGGTACCGAAGGAGCCACAGTCTGGTGAGATGGGCTCTGGAGCATTTGGGCTAGTGCCTGAGATTTTATGAGCCTACTGACCACCCTCTCGATGTCGTGATCGGAGAGCCTGGATGACCTAGATGAGTGAGTCCTATGACTCCGCTCCGATAGGAGAGGGGATCTCGGAGCCGATCGGACGGAGTCTATCGAGGGGGATCTAGAGCGCTTGCGCGCTGGGGTTGGCTCCGATGCTGGTTTCGGAGCGGATACCAGTTTACCCACCTCGGATCCAGATGGAACCGATGTCGGAGCCATCTCGATAACGCCAGCCCTCGACTCAGAAGCTGGAGCCAAGGGTTTGGCGGTTTTTGAAGATTTCCCCGAGCCAGACTTGGACGGGGAGTCATCAGGCTTTAACAAGCCCCTTAGGATGAGCTTATTACGCCTCTCCTGCAGGACTCTTGAACTAAACCCGTGACAGATGGAACAAGAGTCCTGCAGGTGTAAAGGCCCCAAGCAATAGACACAAGAAGTGTGACAGTCTGTCAGTCAGAGACATTTTCTGACAGCACGAGTCACACTTCTTGAATCCAGAGACCTTAGTGTCTTTGGACATAGTCCTATCCACAGTAAACACAGTCAGTCCACACACACACTCAACTTAAAATTAGGAAAGTTAAGGGAACTGACTAAAAACCCACACACACAGACACTATAAGGGGTGGGGAAAACTAAGGTAAAGCCCGTAGGCCCAAAGATAAAAATTAACTAGAGAAGGGAAAAGGGCTACAAAAAGGGTTGTACAATTAGTAGTGACCTAAACAAGGGTAACTAACTGGAGAAACTACCTGAAATTTTAGTTAAATAGAATAAATCTCTTACTGACCTGAGCCGCAGCGAAGCGGCAAACGAGATCTGGGGAGTTGGCGCATGGTATTGTGGGTTATAGGGCTGCCTCGAGCCGGTAAAAATAGCTCTTAAGCTATAGTATAGGCAGAGTCTGAGCCGAGGATCGGCTCCAAACCCATCCAGCAAGAATGATCACTTAACATCTTTAGTTCTGTCCAAGTAGAAGCGTAACTGCCTGTGCATGTCCAAAGAATGCAGAATTTTCTCACCCTTATTCTGTGGATTTGGATAAAAGGTAGGCAAGTGAATGGTTTGGTTGAGGGTCACACTGCACACCACCTTAGGCATAAATGTAGGGTTTGTCCTCAGAGAAACCCTGTCTGGATGAAAAATGATAAAAAGGTTCCATAGCCATGAGTGCTTGTAACTCAGAGACTCGTCTTGCAGAGGTTATTGCTAGGAGCAGAGCTGTTTTCCAGGATAATAATTTTATATCTGCTGTTGATGCTGGCTCGAAAGGAGGCAGTGTGTGTTTTTCCAAAACATAATTGAGGTCCCAGGCCAGAATTGGTGCTCTCCTTGAAGGCCTAATGTTTTTGGCCCCTCTGAGGTACTGCCTTATTAAAGGATGAGAAAAGATAGGTGGTTCCATATTGTAATGGGCTGAAATGGCAGAGGCATGAATCTTAATTGATGAGAAAGAAAGGCCTTTGTTCAGCATCTCAGTTAGGTATTGTAAAATCTGAGGGATATTTGGAACACACGTGTCAATGCCTTTTTCCTGGTTCCAAGCACAGACTCTCTTCCATTTTTCTGCATAAGATTTTCTGGTACTGGACCTCCTGGCCTCCAAGATAACATCCATAACAGCTTTTGAAAGAGGAGTGTTCTGAATGGCTACATTATCCGCCATGCTGCCAGACTGAGTTGGCTGTGCAGGATCCGATTGTTTTGCTGGGTCAGCAAGTGAGAAGTTTGAGGCAATATCCATGCTGGACCTTGAGAGAAGCTCTTTAAGATTGGGTACCAGTGCTGGCGTGGCCAGTCAGGTGCAATCAGTATCATTTTTGGCTTCTCTTGTCTGACCTTTAGGAGTACCCTGGGAAGGAGAGGCAGTGGAGGAAAGGCATATACTGTTAGATTTTTCCAGATGAAGGATAGGGTGTCCACTTTCCATGCTTGCTTGTGATAAATCCTTGTGCAAAATCTCTGAAATTGGCAGTTGTGAGGGGAGGCAAATAGATCTATGTCTGGGCATCCCCATTTCCTTGTTATCATGCTCAAGACTTGTGGATCCAGTTTCCATTCGTGGGGATCCATGAGGTTTCTGCCAGAGTATTTGTTTTTCCTGGCAGGAACTGTGGTTGCAGGTGAAATTGAAAAGTCAATATTGTGTCCCATAAGGTCATTGCTTGTCTGCAGAGGGGGTAGGAATGTGTACCTCCCTGCTTGTTTATGTATCCCATGACCGTAGTATTGTCTGTCTTTATCAGTAGCTGTCCTGGATGAAGCAGGTCCTTGAAAGCTGTCAGGGCATTTTGAACAGCTAGCATCTCTTTGATTGATGTGAAGATGCATCTGGTTTGCAGGCCATGCGCCCTGAATACATTTTCCTGCCATATGGGCCCCCCAGGCATAATATGATGCATCCGTTGTCAGTGTCTGTCTTGCTGTGGGTAAACTGTATGGCAGACCCTTGTTGTGGTGACAGGCCTCTGCCCACCACCGAAACTCCTGTTGCAGGCAGGGAATGAGTGCAATTATTGTCTCCAAGCTGTGGCAATGCTGAGTCCAAACACTTTTTAGATACCATTGTAGTTTCCTCATATGCAGTGTGGCATATGGAATTAGTAGAATGCAGGATGCCATGAAACTCAAGGCCTGCAGGATTTTCCTTGCAGATAAGTGGGTTTTTGTTGCCAATTTCTTGAAGTAAGAAGTCAGTTGCTTTTGTTTGTCTGGCGTGAGATACGCCATCTGGGCAGTTGTATTTAAGCTTGCACCCAGGAATATTATCTCTTGAGAGGGCACTAGTTTTGATTTCTTTTCGTTTACTGTGTACCCTAGGCCAATTAGTAATCTTTGTACAAACACCAGATGCTTTAGAAGAATGTCTTTGTTCTCTGCTTGAATTCGGCAGTCGTCCAAGTAGGGATATATTTGAATTCCTCTGTCTGCAAAACGCAATTACTGGTGCCAGGCATTTTGTGAAGACCCTGGGCGCAGTAGATAAGCCAAAGGGCAGTGCAGAAAATTGGTAATGCATTGAGCCAGCTATGAATCTGACGCATCTTCTGCAAGATTGTCTGATTGGGACATGCAGGTATGTCTCTTTTACGTCCAAAGTTACAAGCCAAGCCTTCTTGCCCAGCATGGGCAGTAGCTGCTGTAGAGTCAACATTTTGAATTTTGGAACTTCCAGAAACATATTTAGTATAGACAGGTCCAGTATTGGTCTCCAGGTTTTGTCTTTTCTGGGCACTAGGAAAGGTCTGGAGTATAATCCTTGCCCCTGCTCTTGTTGTGGTACTTGCTGAATGGCCCTCATGTCCATGAGGGCTGTAATTTGTTTTTGTGCCTGTGCCCATTGATTGTGTGTCAGGTCTGGCATACCCTTTGACCCTGGTAAGGTGTGCAAATGGAACCTGTAGCCTTGGGACACTATGTTCAGGACTCATTTGTCTTGGGTAACAATTTGCCAATTTGATGAAAAAAGTGCTAGTTTTCCCCCTAAGGGGGCTGCCAAAAGAAAAGTGCTTGGATCTGGCAGGGGAAAGTCATTGGGACTGTTTCCTGTAAGGTTGTGATTTGTCTTCTCAGATTTTGGAGGTAGGAGCACCCCATTGTTTAGGCCTGTATGAGCCTTGGGGCCGAGATCTGCCTCTTTGTGGTCTGACACTGGAAAGGACCAATTTTTAGAAGGCCAGTTCCTGCTAAACCTGGGTGGCTGTACCTGTAAGAAATCCTTGACTGTCTGCATGGATTTTGCTTTATCCTCCATTTTTTTTCAACACCTCTTCTGCTTTAGTACCAAACAAAGTATCACACTGTAATGGTGCATCTAATAATTTTGCTTTAACATGATCAGGCAGATTCTGTTCCTTTAACCAAGCATGCCTTCTAATAACAGAACCTGTAACAGCGGCCCTGCAAGAGGCTTCCAGTGAATCATAACCACATTGCAAAGCATGCTTTCCCACTTGTTCAGCTGCATGCAATAAATCCTGCAATTCCTTGTTCTCTGAACATTCAGTATTTGTCAACAATTTCTGTTTAAGCAGTGACATTAAATATTGTGGATATTTAAGCATATGAAACTGACAATTTAAAGCCCTTACAGCCAAGGTAGCTGAAGTGTAAACTTTTTTCCCCCCATCTGTCTAGAGCCCTTGAATCCCTATCAGAGGGGACAGGGTTTTTTGCAGAGGAAGCTTTAACCCCTTTGGGACCCTGAGATATAGTTTCTGGGTCAGCAGCGGGGTTTTTATATAGGAATCTGGAACCCTGTAGTATCTGTGTGGCTTAGCAGGTGCAGGGGGTAAAGAGTCAGGGGACAGGGCGGACTCTGAAAATACATCTACAATGTCTAAAACAGGCGGAATAGCAAGTGGTCTGTGCTGAGGAAGTAGCAGAAAGTCTCTGAGCCTTTTCTTAGATTCAGAATAATCTTGGCTCTCCTAGTCGAAATGCTCCCTCATGGTATGCAGGGTTTCCCCAAAAGAATAATCCTCAAAAGGAGAGGCTGAAGGAATGGATTCTTCAGCATCAGAATCCTCATAGGGAAGCATGGAATAATCATGTTCAGAAGAGGAATCAGAGGAAATAGAAACCTGATCAGAAGAATCATACTCTGTCTCTTGCCTAGGCCTCATCAGGTGGGGGATGGGAGCCCCTGATCAAAATAATTAGGTCTTCGGCCATTTTGAGCATCTGTTTTTTAGGCATGGAAGTCTGAGTAGGAGAATGCTGTACTTGTTTCTTTGTCTTTAGAGCTGCTTTACACTCTGAAGCTAAAGATGGCTTAATATATTAGTTGTGTAGGTCTGAAGACACCCTCAGAAGCCGATGCCTGCTCAGCGGCTCCGGACACATCTGAGGGAATGATTTCCGAGTGTCCAATACCTCGAGTATCCAGAGGCCCAGTCGGCTCCACGTGGGAGTTGGAAGCAGCCTGGGGCTCTGAGGTAGCGGGTGCCAGGGGCTGCGAAAGCACCTCACTGAGAACCGGCGACTGGCCTAGCAGAGGCCTCGTCGTCGGTTTTGGACCTCGGATGCCTATCCTTTTCCTTGCGTTTTTTTGTAAACTCTGGTTGTCTGCTGTTCCGACGGCATAATATAATTAAATCTTCGGCCAAAGTAATGAAATGCAAAATCGAACCGACGCTTAATAGTGCGTTGGTTAAATCTAGCACAAAACCGACAGCTAGCAACGCTGTGATCAGGGCCTAGGCAAGGAATACAGTAAGAGTGAAAATCCTTATGAGGTATTTGCTTCCCACAAGAAATACAATTGTTAACTTTTTCTGACATCGGTCTGGAGCAAGAAAATGTTTCCCCAATGGGGTACTTAGCTTTAATGAAGACTTCGGTTCTGAAATTCGGATTTGAAAATCTCAGGAGTCAGCCGACTGGCACTTGCGAACTGCTTTTGCTTCGGGCACGTACGGCAAGAAAGACTGAAGAAAATGGTGTCGGCTGCATCTTTTATACCCCTGGTGCAATGACGCCAGGGAAGAGGCGACAGTAACCGACGCCGGACCTAGACTTTGGAATTCTGGCCGACTGAGGGTAGCCTGCCAGCAGGATAACCCAAGAGTAATGAGTGCAACAGTGAAACACGATGAACATCTGCGGTGTTGTCTTGTCTTTACCAATAGCTGTCCTGGAAGAAAAAGGCCTTTGAAGGTTGTCAGAGCATTCTGTACAGCTAACATTTCTTTTTGATAGATCTACAGGTGCATTTGCTTTAGGCTCCATTTGCCTTGAATGCATTGTCCTGCCATGTAAGCGCCCCCCCCCAATGCATAGTCTGATGCGTCTGTTAAGGTTTGGGCAGCAGGGGGTAGAGT
The DNA here is from genome assembly GCF_019279795.1 of Protopterus annectens. NCBI lineage: Eukaryota > Metazoa > Chordata > Ceratodontiformes > Protopteridae > Protopterus > Protopterus annectens. Next base: position 327,807,409 of record NC_056740.1, on the reverse strand, counting down.
GAAAGGGAGTCCCTTGTCGTGGTAGCAGGCCTCTGCCCACCAAAGGAATTCTGTCCTTAGGCAAGGAATGATAGGAATCAGTGTTTCCAGGTCCTGAGAATGCTGACATCAGAGACTTTTTAAGTACCATTGAAGTTTCCTCATATGCAGTCTTGCATATGGAATTAGTAGAATGCAAGAGGCCATGAACCCTAGGGCTTGCTGTATTTTTCTTGCAGATAGCCGGGTTTTGGTAGCCAGTAGATTGAAGTAGTTTGTCAAATAAATTTGTTTTCCTGGAGTGAGGAATGTCATCTGGGAAGTTGTGTTCAAGCTTGCTCCCAGGAATACATCCTGTTGGTTGGATACCAGATGCGATTTCTTTCCGTTGATGGTGTACTCCAGTGAAGCTAGAAATCTCTTTACAAATGTCAGGTGCTGGAGCAGCAATTCCTGACTGTCTGCATGAATCAGGCAATTGTCCAAGTATGGGTAAATTTGAATTCTTCTCTGCCTACAATATGCAATGGTTGGAACTAGGCATTTTGTGAATTCCCTGGGTGCAGCGCAGTAACACAAGTCAAAGGGAAGTGCAGATAACCGATAGATAGAGCCTGATCTGAAATGTAGGTATTTCTTGCACGATTCCCTTATGGGGATGTGCAGATAAGCTTCTTTTACGTCTAGGGTTGATAGCCAGGAGTGCTTGGCTAGCTTAGGAAGCAGCTGTTGGAGAGTTAGCATTTTGAATTTTGGAACCACCAGGAAGGTGTTGAGAATAGACAGATCCAGGATAGGACGGCCATGAGTTTTCTTTTCTGGGCACCAGAAACAGCCTGGAATAAAAGCCTTGTCCCCTTTGTTCTGCTGGGACAGGTTGGATAGCCTTGATACTGAGAAGAGAAAGTACTTGCTTTTGGGCCTCTGGTTTGGGGGGGGGGGTCTGGCCATCCACTTAGGGTTGGGAGTGACTGGAAGTGGAATCTGTATCCCTAGGAAACAATGTTTAAGACCCATCTGTCCTGGGTAATGTACGCCCCAGGTTTTCTGCATGCAGGGCAAGTTTCCCTCCTAAAGGTGCATGTACCTGGTCAAGGCTTGGAAGAGTTAAGGATAAGTCATTGTGCAATTTTACCATAGGATGGCGACTTACTACTCTCTATTTTGGACGTGGGAGCACTCCATTGCTTAGATCTCTGCATACCCTGAGACTGTAGTCTTGGTGGTCTGCTGCCCCTGGGTTTGGACTGGGAAGGCCTGGGAGGGGACTGGAAAAGACCAGTTTTTTGAAGGCCAATGGCTACTGAATCAAGGTGGCTGTACTTGTAAGAAATATTTAGCACTTTGCATAGATTTAGCTTTCTCTTCCATCCTTTTGAGGACATCTGCTTTATTGCCAAATAGACGCTCTTGGTTTAATGGTGCTGTGACACCGTGCCCTGGCCCAGCAATCAACGAGCCTCAATCATCACCACTAACACCAGAGAGTGTGTCTCATATAGGAGAAAAGGATAACAAATACACACAGTTAAATGCAATTTCCCTTAAAAGCACACACAGATCACAGTCAGTCTGGGGCAGGTTGCACCCTTGCTCTCCAGGTAACCAATAAGACTCCCCACTGGCACAGCTAAAGGGTCCAGATCTCAGCCTAGCTGGCAGGCTAACCTCCAGTATCCTCTGTCCAACCAGTGCTTCGTGTCCCTGCCCAAGTAGCTGACACACACACTCAGATAAGTATTTATACAACTTCACAGACACTCCGGGGAAAGGCTGACACGGATTCTCCAGCTGTGCCCCTATGCCCAGATTATACAGTAGTAATTACTGCCACCAGCTGTGCCCCTATGCCCAGACTATACAGTAGTAATTACTGCCACCACCAGCTAATATCTATCAGCTACCCAAAGGCCCTTAAAAGGGTATCCAATTTTTACTGTGCAATATTATTATCCAATAGTAAAAGTGTGACTAAACAGTCTTAAGGCTTATTAGAGTGGCTTTCTACAATAAACTCTATAAATATGCAATGTACTCTAGAGCTTAACTTATCTCTACATAAATCAGCCACAGTTGAAAAGGGTTTAAAATATTTAATAATAAATACTAAAAACACAAGACACTACTACTACATCACAGTGCTATTCAAAAGTTGAGAGATCACACAAACTTAAAATAGTTCAGTAGTACAGTTCTGACATAACAGAAAAACACAGTCTAATCTTTATAATTCCTGGCTACTTCTAGGAGAAACACAGTTCTAACATACTACTTACATAAAGAGTGCATAAGGCAGTGCAGAGTTCAATGTCCAAGATCAAAATGCTTAGCGTCTCCCTCTGAGCAACAGTTTTTAAAATCACAAACATTTCTGCTGGGTCCTTCCAGATTACATAATTTCTTTGACACTTACCCTGGAGTTCCCAGGCCAAAATGCTACATTATTTAGCAAGCTAACACCTGCTCAGGAAGCTACAACAATAAAAGACATTTCACATCTACACTCTAGTAATTATTCCTTAAGTTAAAACAATAGAAAGAATGCGTTCAGCTAGCCTCTTCAGCACCACTATCTAGAACAAAGGACAGATTTAAAATAATTTTAACTTCAAAAGAAAAGATCTGAAATGCTTGACTTAGTTTTCATTACAGCAGATGGCATTGTTGCTACAATCTTGAAGTTCAACATTTACATTTACAGGTGCACGCATCTAGTAATTTTGCTTTGACATGATCTGGCAAGTTTAGTTCCTTAAGCCAAACACGCCTTCTAAGAAAGTACAGTTTTGTACCTACCATAAATGTACATGTTCGAGTGCTCATACAGCTGCAGTCATTACAGATGGGTTATCCTGCTGTAAGGCGAGTCCTCGGTCGGCCGAATTCCAAAGTCTAGGTCCGGCGTCGGTTGTTGCCGCTTCTTCCCTGACGTCAGTGCAGCAGGGGTAAAAAAGAGGCAGCTGATGCCATTTTCTTCAGTTTTTCTTGCCCCAGATGTCAGGTGCCCCCAGGAGGAAGGCAAAACATAATGTTATGCAAACATGCAATATAGATAAATCAAAAAACAGTAGTTGCGAGCAAATACACCATAAAAGAATACCCCAAATAGGTTGTATGATAAAGGCGTTTGTCATAAGGCCTGTCCTAAGAGGGGACAGAGGGAGGGTAACCTGGACTGCAGCTGTATGAGCACTCGAACATCTACATTTATGGTAGGTACAAAACTGTACTATGTTCATCGTGCATACAGATGCAGTCATTACAGATGGGTAGAATCCCAAAGCTAAGTAAGGGTGGTAGGCACTAGGTGGAACTAGGAGGAGCGAGGATGCCCTGCAGGACTGCTGTGGCAAAGCCTGCTCTAGATTTAGAGTATAGTGGAAGATGGTAGTGCCTGGAGAAAGGGTGCACTGAACTCCAAGTAGCTGCTTCCAAAATGTCCTTGGTAGGGACCCCCCCTGAGGAAAGCTGCAGAGGTAGAGGTAGCCGTGGCCCTGGTGGAGTGGGATCTGATGCATGCAGGCACAGATTTTCCATAAAATGAATAACAAAAGTGTATGCAGTGGGCTATCCATTTTGAAATTGTCTGTTTGGAAATAGCCTTTTCTTGAGCACCTTTAGCATAGGACACAAAGAGTTGCTCAGATTTCCTGAATGGCTTGGTTCTGTCCAAGTAATAACGAAGTTGTCTGTGAATGTCCAAGGAATGTAGTAGTCTCTCCCCTTTGTTCTGTGGATTTGGATAAAAAGTAGGTAAGTGGATAGTCTGATTCAAAGCTACACTGGATACTACCTTTGGCATGAAGGTAGGGTTGGTTCCTAAGGAAACTCTGTCCTGATGGAAAATGATGAAAGGTTGCACAGCCATGAGTGCCTGCAGTTCCAAAACCCTGCGTGCTGAGGTGATAGCCAGAAGGAAGGCTATTTTCCATGACAAGTATTGTAGCTCTGCTGAAGAAGCCGGCTCAAAGGGAGGCAGGGTTAGCTTTTCCAATACGAAGATGAGGTCCCAAGCTGGAACTGGAGGTTTCCTTGGGGGTTTTATATTTTTTGCCCCTCTGAGGAACTGCCTTAATAGAGGATGTGAGAATAGAGGAGGGTTTGTGTTGTATTGTGCAGAAATGGCTGAAGCGTGGATCTTGATGGAGGAGAAGGAAAGGCCACTGTTTAACATCTCAACTAGGTACTGTAAAATTTGAGGTATATTTATTACCCAAGGATTCTGTCCCTTTTCTTGATTCCAGGAACAAAATCGTTTCCATTTGGCGGAGTAGGCTTTTCTAGTAGAAGGTCTTCTGGCCTCCAAGATGACATCCTGCACCTCCTTGGAGAGGAGAGTCTGTTGGGCAATTAAGGAATTCTCCACGCAGCTAGATTTAGGGTTTTGAGCTGGCTGTGCAGGGTTTTGTAGTTGTGCTGTGATAACAGAAGAGGAACTAGAGGTAGGATCCATGGTGGGGAGTGTGTCAGGCTCTTTAGGAGCGGATACCAGTGTTGTCGTGGCCAGTCTGGAGCAATGAGAATCATTTGTGGCCTCTCTGCTCTGGCTTTTAGTAGAACTTTGGTCAGTAGAGGAAGAGGCGGGAAGGCATAGACTGTCAATGTTGTCCAATTGAAAGAGAGAGCGTCCACTTTCCAGGCCCGTGGATGATAGGTCCTTGAGCAAAATTTTTTCAACTGGTAATTTCTGTGGGTAGCAAATAGATCTATGTCTGGCTGTTCCCATGCCCGAGTTATCTTTGAGAACACTTGAGGATGCAACTTCCATTCGTGTGGATCTGTTATATTTCTGCTCAGGTTGTCTGCCAGTGCATTTTCCTTCCCTGGCAGGAATTGTGCCTGTAGTTGAATTTGTAATTCCAGTGCTGTGTTCCATAGGGTCATGGCTTGCCTGCACAGGGGGTATGAATGAGTTCCCCCTTGTTTGTTGATGTACCACATGACTGTGGTGTTTTCTGTCCTTATCAATAGCTGGCCTGGATGCAGTAGGTCTTTGAAAGTCATAAGAGCATTTTGCACGGCTAGCATCTCCTTTTGGTTGATGTGTAGGTGCTTCTGTTTTTGGGACCATTTTCCCTGAATGCACTGATCTGCCATGTGTGCTCCCAGGCGTAGTCTGAGGCGTCCGTTGTGATGATATGAGTTGCCTGAGGTACACAGAAAGGTAGACCTGTGTTCCTTTGGCATGCTTGAGCCAACCACAAAAATTCCCTTTGAAGGCATGGAATGAGTGGTATAATTGTTTCTAAGCTGTGGCTGTGTTGAGACCATAAGTTTTTTAGGTACCATTGTAGTTTCCTCATATGCAGCTTTGCACATGGGATTAGTAGGATGCAAGATGCCATGAATCCCAGAGCCTGCAGGACTTTCCTTGCAGTTAGTCTGGTGAGAGTTGCCATTTTGCTGAAGTATAGAGACAGTTGCCCTTGTTTGTCTGGCGTGAGGTAGGCCATCTGGGTGGTTGTATTTAAGCTGGCACCCAGGAAAATTATCTGTTGAGAAGGTATTACTTTTGATTTCTTTTTGTTCACTGTGTATCCCAGGAAGTTTAACAGTTTTATTACAAAAGCCAGATGCTGCAACAGAATGTCCTTGCTGTCCGCTTGGATCAGGCAGTCGTCCAGATATGGGTAGATTTGAATTCCTTGTAGTCTGCAGAAGGCAATTACTGATGCCAGGCATTTCGTAAACACTCTGGGCGCAGTAGACAAGCCAAAGGGCAATGCAGAGAATTGGTAATGGGTTGAACCTGCAAGAAATCTGAGGTATCTTCTGCAATCTTGTCTGATAGGGACATGCAGGTATGCCTCCTTGAGGTCCAATGTTACCAGCCAAGACTCCTTGCCCAGCATGGGAAGGAGCTGCTGTAATGTGAGCATCTTGAATTTTGGCACCTGTAGATATGTGTTTAGGATGGATAGGTCTAAGATAGGTCTCCAATCTTGGTCTTTTCCTTGGTACCAGGAATAGCCTGGAATAAAAACCTTGGCCTTGTTCTTTTGCAGGTACCTCTTGAATCGCTTTCATATTCATGAGAGCGGAAATTTGTCTTTGTGCCTCTGCCCTTTGATTTTGTGGCAGGTTTGGCATGCCTCTCATTTTTGGTAGGGTGTGAAAGTGGAACCTGTAGCCTCTGTCTATAATGTCCAGAATCCATTTGTCTTTTGTAACAATATGCCAGTTTTTTGAAAATAATGCCAGTTTTCCGCCCAAAGGTGCTGCCATCAAAGCTTTGCTTGGCAGGCATAGGGGGAAGTCATTGTGTCTGTTTTCTAAATGACTGTGATCTATCTTCTCCACCTCTTGGGGTTGGTGCTTGCCACTGTCTTGCTCTGTAAGATCCTTGAGGTTGTCCTTTACCCCTTGGGCGTCTGTATCTGCCCCTTTGAGGTCTATCCGTGGCTGGAAAGGACCAATTTTTTGAAGGCCAGTTTCTGCTGAAGCGTGGAGGTTGTACCTGCAGGAAATCTTTCACTGTTTGCATAGATTTCGCTTTTTCCTCCATTTTCTTTAGTACCTCCTCAGCTTTAACACCAAACAATACATCTTTTTGAAGTGGAGCATCTAAACTTTGCTTTGACATGATCTGGTAAAGTTTGCTCTTTGAGCCAGGCATGTCTACGTATAACAGACCCCGTGACAGCAGCTCTACATGAGGCCTCTAAAGCATCAAAACCACACTGCACGGTATGCTTACCCACTTGCTCTGCACCATGCAACAAATCCTGCAACTCTTTCAAATATGGTTGTTCTGTTTGTGTCATTTTGCTTTTTAACTGGGATAACATAAACTGTTGGTACTTTAACATATGGAATTGACAGTTTAAGGCCCTCATGGTTAAAGTGGCAGATGTATACACCTTTTTCCCCCACCTTTCTAATGCTCTGGAATCTCTCTCTGAAGGTAAAGGGTTTTTAGCAGTAGAGGCCTTTATTCCCTTGGGACCCTGTGAAATAGTTTCTGGGTCAGCAGTATGGCTTTTATAAAGGAACTGGTGAGAATCAGGGACCCGGTAATACCTGTCTGGTTTAACAGGGGCTGGAGGTAAAGAATCTGGATTAAGGCTGGCTTCTGCGTACACATCCTCCAAAATATCTAAAACAGGAGGGATAGCCAGGGGCCTATGCTGGGGGAGCAGTAGAAATTCCCTGAGCCTTTTCTTGGAATCTGAGTAATCTTGACCTTCCCAGTGAAAGTGTTCCCTCAAAGTATGCAGGGTTTCCCCAAAAGAGTAGTCCTCAGGGGGGAGACCGAGGGAATAGACTCCTGAGCATCAGAGTCTTCGAAAGGAGAATAGGCATAATCCTGGTCCTCAGAATGTTCTGAGGTAATAGAAGCCTGCTCTGAGGAAGGGGAGTCTTCCTCCAATCTGGGTCTTTTGTCAGAGGGGGGTTGGGAACCCCTGATGAGAGATATCAAATCCTCAGCCATTTTAAGCATCTGTTTTTTAGGCATGGGGCCTTGGGAGGAGGTCTGAGGACCCTGTTTTTTAGTTTTCATGGCTGCTTTAGATTTGGTGAAGGATTTAATAGAGAAGATGGAAGGCCTGAAGACGCCTTCAGAAATGGCAGGCGTGACTAAATTTTGAGTTTCCCCAAGAGTGCCGTCGGTATCTGTAGTAGGAATGGAGACCGAGGATCCTGCGACCTCGGGTACTGTAGTCACCAGTAAAATGGATTCATCGGTAGTCAGGGGCTGCGTAGGCGCCTCGCTGAGAACCGGAGAACCGGTAGTCGGCCTAAGCGTGGTCTCAGTACTCAGTGCGGACCTCGGATGTCGGTCCTTATCTTTGCGTCTTTTGCCTAAAACTGGTGTCGGAGTATCAGACGACATGATGTAATTAAATTTTTTGCCAAAATAATGTTGGGCGAACTCCGCCCGGCGCTTAATAGTGCGCTTGTTGAACCTAGCACAAAAACGGCAGGCCGAGACGTCATGGTCTGGGCCTAAGCAAGGTATACAGAAAGAGTGGAAATCCTTATGCGGTATTTGCTTCCCACAAGAAATGCAATTAACTTTGTCTGACATCGGTCTGAGGCAAGAAAAGTTTCCCCAACGGGGTACTTAGCTTTAAAGAAGACTTCGGCTGAAATACTTTCGTAAATCTCAGGAGCTGGCCGACCGGCACTTGCGAAATGCTTCTGCTTCGGGCACTGCGCAGCAAGAAAGACTGAAGAAAATGGCGTCGGCTGCCTCTTTTATACCCCTGCCGCACTGACGTCAGGGAAGAAGCGACGACAACCGACGCCGGACCTAGACTTTGGAATTCGGCCGACCGAGGACCCGCCTGACGGCAGGATAACCCATCTGTAATGACTGCAGCTGTATGCACGATGAACATCAGACCCAGTGACAGCAGCCCTGCAAGATGCTTCTTAGGCATCTAACCCACATTGCAAAGTACGTTTACCAACTTGGTTAGCAGAATGCATTAACTCTAGTAAATCTTTGTGTTCTGTACAATCAGGAATCAGCATCATTTTCTGTTTAATTAGCTCATTAATATGTTGCTGATACTTTAACATAGGAAACTGGCAATTTAAAGCCCTAATAGCAACAGTAGCAGAGGTGTATACCTTCTTACCCAATCTGTCTAAAGCCCTAGAATCCCTGTCCGAAGGGGTAGGAATTTTGGCCGTTGTAGCCTTAATGCCTTTAGGTCCCTGGGAAATGGTCTCTGGATCTGCAGTAGGATTCTTAAAGAGGAATTTGTGGGAGTCCGGTACTCTATAGTACCTGTCAGGTTTCCTGGGAGCTGGAGGCAAAGTATCAGGGGTAAGGCTGGATTCCAAGAAGACATCATCTACAATTTCCAGAACAGGAGGGATAGCTAGAGGCCTGTGTTGAGGCAAGTTTAAAAATTCCCTGAGTCTCTTTTTGGACAGAGTAGTCCTGGCTCTCCCAACACAAATGCTCTCCAAGGGTATGCAGGGTTTCACCAAAAGAAAAATCTTCTGGATGGGAATCAGAGGGAATGGAATCCTCTGCATCAAAATCTTCATAGGTAGATAAGGGTATGTCCTGGTAATCACAAGGATCAGAGTTATCAGACTACTGGTCTGAAGAATCAGAAGGAAAATCACTTCTTGGTCTTTTTGAGGGGGAAGGCCGACTTCCCCTAATTGAAGTAATGTGGCCTTCAGCCATTCTAATCATTTGTTTTTGTGGCATGTGGGCCTGAGAATGAGCTTTGGTCATCGGTTTCCTAGGCGTAGTGCGAACTCTAAGGCCTGGGAAATTCTGTATTTTTGGTTTGAAACGAAGTCGTCGGTTTAATATGAAAATCGGAAGGCCTGAATACACCCTCAGAAGCCGGTACCTGCACCATGGCTCCGGACCCATCCAAGGTAGAGACATCCGCAGGTTCCATAGTTGAAGAAGCATCTTGCAGAGACCAGACTCTGAATGGGTCTCAGTAGAGGCCTATGAATCTGTAGAAGCAGGTATCAGGGGCTGCGAAAGTGCCTCAGAATACCGGCAGAATGGTGACTAGCTTAACGGTTGCATTGTCAGCCGTTCTGGACCTACACGGTCTGTCTTTATCCTTACATTTTTTCGGAAGATCGGTAGTCGGATGGCTTATCAAAGCCATTTCGGAATACGAAGATTGAGAGCGAAAGAATTTAGTGACAAAAATAGCCCGAAGACAAACAGTTCGGGCCTTGAACAAGGCACAAAACCGACAGGAAGGGACATCGTGGTCTGGGTCTAAACAGGTGACGCAGTAAGAATGAAAATCTCAGTGAGATATTTGCTTTCCACAGGCAAGACAATTATTAATTTTTTCTCACATCGGTCAGAACAAGAAAAAATTATCCCCAACGGGGTACTTATCTTTTAGAAGACTTCAGGTCTGAAACTCGAAAAAATTAAAATTTCAGGAGTGGGCCGACCGGCACTTGCGAACTGCTTCGGGCACCTCACGGCAAGAAAGACTGATGTAATGGCGTCGGTTGCATGTTTTATACCCCTGACGGCCTGACGTCATGGAAGAAGTGACAGTATCCGACGCAGAAATCCCAAGAATTTAGTATTCAGGCCAACTGAGGGCTACCTGCAGGTAAGGCAACCCAAATGTGATGACTGCAACAGTGAAACACAAAGAACATCTGAAAGTGTGCAGAATCCACTGAGAAGTAGAGGTACTTTCTGAAAACTGGATGGATTGGAATGTTTAAGTAGGCGTCCTTTATATCCAAGAACACTAGGAAAGCCTGAGGAAGGATTAGGGGTAGAAGGGTAGTGAGCGAAAGCATAGTACAGTTGTGTACCTACCATAAATGGGCGGCGCAGTGGTGCAGCGGTTAACGCTGTCGCCTCACAGCAAGAGGTTCTCTGGTTCGATTCTCGGCTAGGGTACCTTCTGTGTGGAGTTTGCATGTTCTCCCTGCGTTCACGTGGGTTTCCTCTGGGTACTCCGGTTTCCTCCCACATTCTAAAGACATGCTTCTGGAGCATTTCTCCCCGAGCCTCTGCTGAAAACAGGATCTGTGGAACCTAGTCAGACTTTCCCGGTCAACAAATGTTAAATAAAAAAATAAAAATAAAATAAATAAATAAATGTAGACGTTCGAGTGTATTCACTGTTGCAGTCATTACACTTGGGTTATCCTGCTGGCAGGCTACCTGCAGTCGGCCTGAATTCCAAAGTCTTGGTCCGGCGTCGGTTGCTGTCGCCTCTTCCTGACGTCAGTGCGCCAGGGGTATAAAAAGATGCAGCCGACGCCATTTTCTTCAGTTTTTCTTGCCCCAAAAGGGTAGGCTAAAAATTATGCCAATAAAAAAGCATGCACTAAAATAAACATTACCTTCATCTACAAACAAATACACTACATAGGTTGTATAGAATAGAGAAGTACAGATACGTCCCAGCAAAGAAAGGGGGATGGTGGGTGGGTAACCTGGACTGCAACAGTGAATACACTCGAACATCTACATTTATGGTAGGTACACAACCGTACTATGTTCATCATGTTTCACTGTTGTAGTCATTACACTTGGGTTGAATCCCAAAGTTGAGGTTGGGTGGCTGGGTCTAAATAGAATTAGGAATGGCTATGAGGCCCTGCAGAACTGCAGTGGCAAAGCCTGCTCTGAATTTAGAGTAAAGAGGTAAGTGGTAGTGCTTTGTAAAAGTGTGCACTGAAGTCCAAGTTGCAGCCTCTAAAATGTCTTTGGTTGGTACTCCTCTGAGGAAGGCTGCTGAAGTGGCTGCTGCTCTGGTTGAATGTGGACTAATGCCCTTAGGCACTGATTTGCCATGTTGTGAATAACAGAAACTAATGCAGTGGCCTATCCATTTTGAAAGTCTGCTTTGAGATACCCTTTCCTTGTGATCCTGCAGCATATGCCACTAAGAGTTGCTCAGTCTTTCTGAAAGCTTTAGTTCTGTCCAAGTAGAAGCGTAGCTGTCTGTGTATGTCCAAAGAATGCAGAAATCTCTCCCCCTTATTCTGTGGGTTTGGATAAAGGGTAGGCAAATGAATGGTTTGGTTAAGAGCCACACTGGACACTACCTTAGGCATAAATGTTGGGTTTGTCCTCAGAGAAACCCTGCTGGATGGAAATTATGAAAGGTTCCACAGCCATTAGTGCCTGTAACTCTGAGACTCTTCTTGCCAAGGTTATTGCTAGGAGCAGAGCTGTTTTCCATGATAAGAATTTTATCTCAGCTGTATTGGCTGGCTCAAAATGAGGCAGTGTGAGTTTTTCCAAGACATAACTGAGGTCCCATGCAGGTATTGGCGCTCTCTTTGGAGGTCTTATGTTTTGGGCCCCTCTGAGGTACTGCCTTAGCAGTGGATGTGAAAAAATAGGTGGGTCCGTATTGTAATGAGCTGAAATGGCAGAGGCATGGATCTTAATTGATGAAAAGGATAGGCCATTGTCAAGCATCTCACTTAGGTATTGTAAAATCTGAGGGATATTTGGCACAAGCGTGTCAATTCCTTGTGCCTGGTTCCAAGCACAGAATCTCTTCCATTTTTCTGCATAAGATTTTCTGGTGTTGGGCCTCCTGGCCTCCAAAATAACATCCATAACTGCTTTAGAGAGAGGTGTGTTCTGAATGGTTACATTATCCGCCATGCTGCCAGATTTAGGGTTCTGAGCTGGCTGTACAGGATCTGATTGTTTTGTTGGGTCAGTAAGTGAGGAATTTGAGGTAATGTCCAGGCTGGGCCTTGAGACAAGCTCTTTAGGATTGGGTACCAGTGCTGGCGGGGCCAGTCTGGGGCAATCAGTATCATTTTTGGCTTCTCGTCTGACCTTTAGGAGTACACCTTGGGGAGGAGAGGAAGTGGAGGAAAGGCATATACTGTAAGGGTTTTCCAGCTGAATGATAGAGCATCCACTTTCCATGCTTGCTTGTGACAAGTCCTTATGTAGAATCTCTGTAGTTGGCAGTTGTGAGGGGAGGCAAATAGATCTATGTCTGGGCATCCCCATTTCCTTGTTATCATGCTGAAGATTTGTGGATCCAGTTTCCACTCGTGAGGATCCATGAGGTTCCTGCTTAGTTCGTCTGCCAGAGTATTTGCCTTTCCTGGAAGGAATTGTGCTTGCAGGTGTACTTGAAAAATGCAGTGTTCCACAAAGTCATGGCTTGTCTGCAGAGGGGGTAGGCATGTGTGCCTCCCTGCTTGTTTATGTACCACATGACTGTAGTATTGTCCGTCTTTATCAGCAGTTGTCCCGGATGAAGTAGATCCTTGAAGGCTGTCGGGGCATTCTGAACAGCTAGCATCTCTTTTTGATTGATATAAAGATGCATTTGGCTTGCGGGCCATGTGCCCTGAATACATTTTCCTGCCATGTGGGCCCCCAGGCATAATCTGATGCATCTGTTGTTAGTGTCTGCCTGGCTGTGGGTAAAGTGAATGGCTGTCCCTTGTTGTGGTGACAGGCCTGTGCCCACCATCGAAACTCCTGTTGCAGGCAGGGAATGAGGGTAATTAATGTTTCCAGGCTGTGGCAATGTTGAGTCCAAACACTTTTTAGATACCATTGTAGTTTCCTCACATGCAGTCTTGCATATGGAATTAGTAGAATGCAGGATGCCATGAAGCCCAAAGCCTGCAGAATTTTTCTTGCAGATAACTGGATCTTTGTTGCCAACATTTTGAAGTAAGAAGTAATTTGCTGTTGTTTGTCTGGTGTGAGATAAGCCATCTGGGCAGTTGTATTTAAGCTTGCACCCAGGAATATTATCTCTTGAAAGGGTACCAGTTTTGATTTCTTTTCATTTACTGTCTACCCTAGGCAAATCAGTAATCTTTTTACAAACGCCAGATGCTTTAGTAGAATGTCCTGGTTCTCTGCTTGAATAAGGCAGTCGTCCAAGTAAGGATATATCTGAATTCCTCTGTCTGCAAAAAGCAATTACTGGTGCCAGGCATTTTGTGAAGACCCTGGGCGCAGTAGATAAGCCAAAGGGCAGTACAGAGAATTGCTAGTGCATTGAGCCAGCTATGAATCTGAGGTATCTTCTGCAAGATTGTCTGATTGGGACATGCAGGTATGCCTCTTTTAGGTCCAAAGTTACAAGCCAAGCCTTCTTGCCCAGCATGGGCAGAAGCTGTTGCAGAGTCAACATTATGAATTTTGGAACGTCCAGAAATGTGTTTAGAAAAGACAGGTCCAGTATTGGTCTCCAGGCCTTGTCCTTTCTGCGTACCAAGAAAAGTCTCGAGTAAAATCCTTGTCCCTGCTCTTGCTGTGGTACTCGCTGAATGGCCCTCATGTCCATGAGGGATGAAACTTGTTTTTGTGCCTCTGCTCATTGATTGTGTGGCAGGTCTGGCATACCTTTTGCCCTTGGCAGGGTGTGAAGGTGGAACCTGTAGCCCTGAGACACTATATTCAAGACCCATTTGTCCTGGGTGACAATGTGCCAATTTTGTGAAAAAAGTGCTAGTTTTCCCCCTAAGGGGGCTGCCAAAAGATAAGTGCTTGGTGCTGGCAGAGGAAAGTCATTGGGACTGTTTCCTGTATGGCTGTGATTTGTCTTCTCCGCTTTTGGAGGTAGAAGCACCCCATTGTTTAGGCCTGTATGGACCTTGGGGCTGGGATCTGCCTCTGGGGCGTCTGTATCTGCCTCTCTGTGGCCTGACACTGGAAAGGACCAATTCTTTGTAAGCCAGTTCCTGCTAAATCTGGGTGGCTGTACCTGTAAGAAATCCTTAACTGTCTGCATAGATTTCGCTTTATCCGCAGTTTTCTTCAACACCTCTTCTGCTTTAACACCAAACAAAGTATCATGCTGTAATGGAGCATCCAATAATTTTGCTTTAACATGATCGGGTAGATTCTGTTCCTTTAACCAAGCATGCCTCCTAATGACAGAACCCCTAACAGCGGCCCTGCAGGAGGCCTCCAGAGAATCAAAACCACATTGCAAAGTATGCTTTCCCACTTGTTCAGCTGCATGCAATAAATCCTGCATTTCCTTGTTTTCTGCTCATTCAGAATTTGTCAATATTTTCTGTTTTAGCAGTGACACTAAGTATTGCTGATATTTAAGCATACGAAACTGACAATTTAAAGCCCTTATAGCCAAGGTAGCAAAAGTGTAAACCTTTTTCCCCCATTTCTCCAGAGCCCTTGAATCCCTATCAGAGGGGATAAGTTTTTTTGCAGTGGAAGCCTTGACCCCTTTGGGACCCTGAGATATAGTTTCTGGGTCAGCAGCAGGGTTTTTATAAAGAATTTTATGTGAATCTGGAAACCTGTAGTATCTGTCTGGTTTAACAGGTGCAGGAGGTTAAGAGTCAGGAGACAGGCCGGACTCTGAAAATACATCATCTACAATGTCTAAAACAGGGGGAATAGCAAGAGGCCTGTGCTGAGGTAAGTAAAAGTAAGTCTCTGAGCCTTTTCTTAGATTCTGAGTAATACTGGCTCTCCCAGTGGAAATGCTCCCTCATAGTATGCAGGGTTTCCCCAAAAGAATAATCTTCAGTGGGAGAGGCTGAAGGAATAGATTCTTCAGCATCAGAATCCTCATAGGGAGGAAGAGAATATTCCTGGTCAGAAGAGGAATCAGAGGAAATGGAAACCTGATCTGAAGATGCATATTCTATCTCTTGCCTAGGCCTCTTATCAGGAGGGGGATGGGAACCCCTGATCAAAGTAATTAGGTCTTCGGCCATTTTAAGTATCTGTTTTGTAGGCATGGATGCCTGTCCAGGAGAATGCTGTACTTGTTTCTTTGTCTTTAGAGCTGCTTTAGACTTTGCCTTTGAAGGTGAAGTTGGTTTTACATATAACTGTGTAGGCCTGAAAACACCCTCAGAAGCCGATGCCTGCTCAGCGGCTCCGGACCCATGTGAGGGAATAGTTTCCGAGTGTCCAATGCCTTGAGTTTCCAGCGGCCTAGTCGGCTCCACGTGGCTCTGAGGTAGCGGGCGTGAGGGGCTGCAAAAGCGCCTCACTGAGAACCGGCGACAGGCCTAGCGGAAGCCTCGTCGTCGATTTTGGACCTCGGGTGCCTGTCCTTTTCTTTGTGCTTTTTGTAAACTCCGGTAGTCGGTTGCTCCTACGGCATTATATAGTTAAATCTTCTTCCAAAATAATGAAATGCAAAATCGTACAGACGCTTAATAGTGTGTTGGTTAAATCTAGCACAAAACCGACAACTAGCAACGTCGTGGTCAGGGCCTAGGCAAGGAATACAGTAAGAATGAAAATCCTGATGAGGTATTTGCTTCCCACAAGAAGTACAATTATTAACTTTTTCTGACATCGGTCTGGAGCAAGAAAAAAGTTTCCCCAATGGGGTACTTAGCTTTAATGAAGACTTCAGATCTGAAATTCACATTTAAAAATCTCAGGAGTCGGCCGACCGGCACTTGCAAACTGCTTTTGCTTCGGGCACCGTGCGGCAAGAAAGACTGAAGAAAATGGCGTCAGCTGCATCTTTTATACCCCTGGCGCACTGACGTCAGGGAAGAGGCGACAGCAACCGACGCCAGACCAAGACTTTGGAATTCAGGCCGACTGCAGGTAGCCTGCCAGCAGGATAACCCAAGTGTAATGACTGCAACAGCGAAACACTATGAACATCTGGAAGTAGGGAACTCAGAGGAAGGTCCAGGAAAGGCATCCAGGGACCTTCCTTTCTGGGAACCAGGAAGATTCATGAATAAAATCCCCTTCCTCTTGCAAAAGACGGGACCTCCTGCATAGTTTCTTGGGCAAGAAGTTCTTGCAAGACTGGTGGGGGCATTTGGTCCTGAGGTGGGTGAGGAATGCCTTTGGGAGTGGGTCTGGCCTCTCAAGTAAAGAAGTATCCCTGCTTTATGATAGATAGGACCCAGAAGTCCTGGGTAACCTGCAAAGGAGAGGGTGAGGAGCACGGTAAGAGGGGTGTCTGGGTGAAAAGCCTGATAGTCAAGACTACCAAGCTTTCCCTGAAAGGACTGCTTAGAGGAGAGAGTAGGGGAGGCAGACCTAGATGAGGGCTATTTCCTGTGGTCCTTCCTAGGTTTAGCTTGCACTTTCTTAGCTAAAGATCTCACAAAGGAAGTTTCGGCAAGGTAATTTCCTTGAAAACGAGGAACTGATGAGACAAAGATATGCCTCAGTTCCTTGCCTTTGGTTTGGAGGGCCTTGAAGAGCTCAGCAGCTGCTGAACTAAACAGGTCTTTGTTGTCTACAGGAGCATCCAGGAGCTTGGATTTGATGTCATTGGGAAGGAGCTGGAATCTTAGTCAAGAGTACCTCCTGATGACAGATCCAGAGGCAGCAGCCCTTACTGAAGCTTCCACAATGTCGCAGCTGCACTTGGAGTGTTTGGTTACTTGAGTGTAGGAATTAAAGAGCGAGGAAATCTTGGCCTTAGCAGGGGAGTCAGGGAGCTCTCAATTGTTTGACCACATCTACCATAAGAGCCAAGGAATACTTAGCCATGTGCATCTGGCAGTTAATGGCTCTTACTTCTAGGGTGGCAGAAGTATAAACCTTCTTTCTTAGATGTTCCATCATTCTGCTCTCTATCAGAGGGCAATAGAGAGGTGGAGGGAAGTAACTTGGAGGTTTTGTCAGTGGTCACTGCAATAATTGCTGGGTCTGCACATGGGGCTTTGTAGCAGAACACTGCTCCCTCAGGCACCTTACAGAACCTTTCTGGATGCTTGGTTGCTGGGGGCTGTGAGTCAGGGTTTTCAGATGCAGCTACGAATGTATCCAAAAAGGCAGGGTGTACAGGATAGCACAGCAGAAAGGCTAGGAGACTCCAACGGGAGTAGTTCATAGTATCTCTTTTGGGGTTTCAGTGACTTAATGATTTCCCACTTGAAGGTTCGCATTTTTGTGATGTTCTCACCAAAGGTGAGATCCTCACACGGGGAGTCTGTGTCGTTGGACGACTCCTCTGGGGAAGCATATCCCAAAGGAGAAGCAATTTGTGAAGAGTAGCTAAAGGGAATCATTTTCAGATGAATCCTTTTCTCATGAGGAGACTTCGGGAGCACGCCCTTTGGGGGTAGGGGCCATAGGGGCCTGAGTAGGAGTCATGCCCTGACGTAAGGCCAGGAAAGTGTTAAGGCCATGGGTGAAGGCCTGCTAATCCAAAGACTGTTCGACGGCTGGAAAACACATAGGCTGAGAAATCGGTTTTGTTTTCTGTTTTCTCTTCTTGTGTGTTTCTGATGGTGAAGATTCAGAGATGTGGTGGAGGGTAGGAGGGCCTGACACCGGCCTGCAATCTACATCAGAGGCTAATGTGCTCTTGTATGATGATTTGAGAGACCCCACGCAGACCCTTAGAAATAATGAGCCTAGGTAACCCTTGGCGACCGAATCGGATGCCTGAGATTCCCTCTGGGACGTGACCCCAGGCAAAGAACTGATTTCCTCTGGGACTTTCTCTGAAGGAAGCTCCGAGGACTCCGGCTCAGACTGCGGCCCTTCACTGGGCCTCAAGAGGTACTGCTGGAGTGGAAGGCACAGCAGTCTGTTCCGGTCTACTCTTTCGCTTTCTTGACTGGGGGCTTGTTCGAGTGTTCAGACATGGGATCCATCCCGGAAGCTAAACTTTTAAGTCTCTGACTCTCAAGATATATTTTCAATGCTGCTAGACAGCTTCTAAGGGTTTTGAAAACAAAGGCTTGGCAAATACTACAGGAGTATGGTCGTGTGTTCTCTGCCTAGGCAGAATAGGCAGAGCTCACGCGAATCCTTCTGTGGAATTTGCCTTCCACACCTACACTTGTACTTCCAACCTGACATGTAACCCAAAGCAGTAGCAAGCAAAAAAAAAAAAAGAGAGAGAGAATACCCCTATGGACTTATCTGAAGTTGAATGTTGGAAAACACTTCTTCCAAAAGAGCGAAGACTGGAGTTGGTAGTCACACAGGTGGCAGAAAAGTTCTGGTGAAGGGGCATGTTGACGTCCGCTTTATTCCCAATGTCCATTTACAACTCACATTCGAGAGAGATGCGCAGGATGTGACATGCACCCTAGCGGTAGCATTTACCTTTTGTACAATGGCCGGACATACAAGAGTTCACCAGAGGCAAACTCCCTGATGTCATGAATACAGCAGCATATGAATAGGACGACATACATAACTGCCTGTGAAAAAGAAGTTATGTACTCACCATAACATTCCATTTGAGTAGTTCTACTTCATTTGTCTTCAACCTGTGGGTCTTCAGATCCACATCGGATCCGATACCGCCGCATTTTCCAGCTATGGCTCCAAGCTCTATGTTCCTCCCCTTACCCATAATGCCCCCCGTCTCCCTTCAGATCGAGTTTGCTGCCTAACAGCTATCAGACAACTGACCCAATGACACCTTATCACTCACCAATCGTCACAAAAAGAACCTTAGCCTGGACAGGACCAAGGATCCCAACAATAACCGTCCGACACAAAGGACAGGTCATATCCCAAAAGATAAGGTTAGGGGGAAGGGATGGTTGGACAAATGAAGTAGAACTACTCAGATGGAAAGTTTCTTTATCTGAAGTAGTTTACTTCACTTGCTCTTCAACCTGTGGGACAGAGTTCCCAGCTACCTAACTCTTGGGAGGCCCTCATGGAAGGATATTCCGAAGCACCACAGAGCCAAAGGATGCTCTACTCCTAGAGACCAAATCCAGTTTATAATGAGAAATAAAGGTGTGACATGAGGTCCAAGTAGCAGCTGAACAAATAACATCCAAAGAGACCCTAGACCAAAAAGCCACTGATGTAGCCATAGATCGGATCGAATGGGCCTTCACTTTTCCTAGTAGAGATCAGCCTCTTTCTGAATAAACCCAGCCAATGCATTGTGAATCCAGAGAGCAACTGTCACTTTTTAAACAGGTTTACCAAAGAAGGGCTTGGCACAGGACACAAAGTTGATCAGATTTGTGGAACGGTTTAGTCCTGTGAAGCTAAAACCTCAACTGCCTATGTACGTCCAGTCCAGTAAATGTAATTTGTATTCCCCTTTGTTCTGGTAGTTAGGAAAAAATACTGACAAATTAATGGTCTGATAAATATTGGCTTCCGAAGCTACCTTACGAAGGAAGGATGGGTTAGTGCGTCACAACACTATCTTTATGAAAGATCATACAAGGGACTTTGACAGAAAGAGCTTGACACTCAGACATCCTTCTAGCAGACGTGATGGCAACCAAGAAGGCAGTTTTCCAAGTGATAAATTGTAGATCCACAGATGCCGCAGGCTCAAAGGGGGGATAAACCAATGCCTGCAACAGTAAGGTGAGGTCCCACGGCGGACTAACAAATGAACATACTCGCTCGGATTACTGAACTTCGGGAAGAAAAATAGCAAAAGTATGGTCCGATTAACATTTGTTTGTGAAAACAACTTTGGGCAGAGAGGAGGAGTCGGTACGTAAAAAGACTCTGTCTTTATGAAAAAATAATTATGGAACCTGGTGCTTGAATTTCTGACATTCGTCTCACAGATGTGACAGCCACCAAAAAGATAGTTTTCCAAGATAGAAACTTAATATCACAAGAGACTGCAGGTTTGAAGGGTAGTTTAACAATCAGACGTAGTACCAAATTAAGGTCCCAAGGGGGAGAAGGATCCTTGTGGGGAGGCCTTAAAAACATGACCCTTTTTAAGAAGGCTTTGCAAAGTTTGTGGGAAATGACACACAAACGGTCTATCCCAATGTGAAAATCTGGGATGGCTTCTAACTGCACCTTAATAGTAGAAGCAGCAGCTCCATTATTAAAAAGTAGGTTAAAAACTGCAGAAGAGAATGAAATAGGGGCCGTGAGAGTATCCACATTGTGTTGGGCCCTAACTACAAATCTCTTCCATTTACTCCTACAGAGCTTTTGAGTGAATGACTTATAGGAGGACATCAAACTATGACAGACCGGCAAGGACAGCATAGGTTGTCTGGCAATCAATAAAGGAACCAAGCAATCAGCTTGAGGTTGTTAAGGTTGGGATGAAGCATTCCTGTCGGATGTGACAGTAGGTCCGGAAAGGGTTCCAGAATTCAGCGTTTCATCTACAGATGAGGCCAAAGGAAGGGAAAACAGATATGTCGAGGCCAATACGAGGCAATGAGGATTACTACTCCCTTTAACCTGTTATTTTTCTGTAGGAATTTGGGAATTAAGGGAATAGGGGGAAAGCATACAATAGACCATGAGGCTAATCGTGTATTAGAATATCCCTCAGGGACTACCCCAGGTGGGGGGATTAGGGCGAAGTAATGGCTGCATTTGTTCTTTAAGGGAGAGGCAGAAAGATTACAGCAAGGCTGGTCCCATGTGCAGAAAATGTTCTCCACTACCTTCTGGTTGAGAGACCACTCGTGAGGCACAAGAATGACTCTGCTTAACTTGGCAGCTATGATGTTGGACCTTCCCGGAATGTGCGCTGCTGCAAGAAAGCGGTTGAATGAGATTGCCCATGGCCACAGTCTGAGCATTTCTTAACACAGAGGGTATGAACTGGTTCCTCCTTACTTGTTTATTTACTAGAGCACCGACATGTATGATTGGATAGTTACTGTTCCCAGAGGAACAGCAGTCTGAAATGCCTGCAACACTAGCACTGCCCTCATCTCCAAGATGTTTATGTGGAGTTTGGCTTCGTTTGTGAACCAGGTTTTCTGTGACCATCTTCCCCAGAAAATGCCACCCCACACACATCTGGGAAGCATCTGTGGTCACCATAGCCTGTGGCTGAGGGGGAATAAAGGGTCAATCTTGCGTCACCTGTTCTGACTAAATCCACCATGAAAGATTCCTTTTGCATGTGTCTTTTATAAGAATTTGGCGAGACATCAGATGGTGGATAACTGATCACTGAGCAGCCAGAAGCCACTGCAGTATCCACATGTGAAACCTGGCTAACGAAACCAACATTATTGCCACAGCTATTGGCCCAACTCCTGTAGAACATGGCAGGCGGCTACCTTCTTGCTCCTGCTTAATCTCTGCGTTTGTTGTCTGTTAATACTCTGGTCTAATGTTCAAGTAGGTTCCAGATGAGATTTTTGGCAATTTATGGTTATGCCCAGCTCAGACAGACTTGAAGAACAGAGTCTCTTGCACAGATATGTAGATGCCTGGTCAGGGCAGATATGAGGCAGTCATGTAAACAAGGAAACACCCGGAATCCTTGTTGTCTCAGGTGAGCTGCAACCACTGCCATGCAATTAGTGAACACTCTGGGGGCGGTAGTGAGACCAAAAGGGCAGTGCTCTGAAGTGGTAATGAGTGGCTCCCAGACAAAAATGTAATTATCCTCTGGTGCTTGGTGCTTCTGTCCATTTTTACATGGTAGTACACATCATGACCTATAGAGCACATCCCTGTCGTCCTGTTGCTGTAAAGGAAGTCCAGACTGCATAGTGACCATTCAGAACTTGCAACAAACTGATTTGTTCAATCTACTGAGATCCAAGATTGGTCTCCTGTCCAGTTTCCTTGTGAACCAAAAAGAACCCTGAGTAAGTCCCGAATCCTCTCTGATCTCAGGGGACCTCTTGGATGACTCTCTATCAGTCTTTGGATTTGAATGACTGCCTGACCCCTTTGACTGGGTGGAATGTCAGATTTTCTTGCCGGAAGGGGGTTATTCAGAAAAGGGAAATTTGGTAACCACTGGATGTTATCCCTCTGCACCTACATATTGGAAGTTACCTTTTGCCAGGCTGTCCAGTACAGGGACAGTCAACCTTTGATTGCCTCAAGAGATGGACAATCAGGCCTCCTTTCAGGAGTGCTGAAAGGGCTTCTTGAAGAAAGACTCCTAGGACCTCTTCTGATCCAAGGCTGGTGTTTTCCTTTAGTGCCCCCCCCCCCCCCACTCTGGGGGAAAACTCTCCACATGTATCTTGTTAGGACTCTTGAGACTTCTTGAACCCCATTTTTCCACTGCTTCTCTGACCCTCAGGATAAGGTCTCTGAGAAGCTGAAGAGAGTATGCCAATGGCAGAGAAAGTCTTACCTTCCTTCTCACACCTGGAAAGAGCATCTTTAACTTTGGGACCAAAAAGTGAATTGCCGTCAAATGGGGCTTTGACAAACGAAGACTTAAAAGGCTCCGCAAAATCGCAAAGGCACATACAGGCATGCCACCTCATAGAGATGCTAGAACACGCCACTCTACTCATTCCATCGGCTGCATGAGCGATGAGCCTCATGGAAGACGTAGCTACAGAATGTAGAGTGGTAAAGTACAGTTTTGTACCTACCATAAATGTAGATGTCCGAACTGGATAGCATCTGCAGTCATAACAATTGGGTTGTCCTGTCGTCAGGCAGCCGTTCAGTCGGCCGGATTCCAAAGTCCGGGTCCGGCTTCGGCTGATGTCGCACTCCACCCGACGTCATCACTGTTGGTCTTCGGGTATAAAGGCATCAGCCGACGCCATTTTCCTCAGTGTTTCTTGCCCCAGATGCCAGTAGCCCTCTTGCAGGCTAAAATTTGGATAGATGCCAATGTTTCCAAATAGATAGAGGTAAACACAACAATAAGCATGTATGTACATATACACAAACAAATACACCATAAAAGACTCCCCCCCAACAGCTAGCTATTAGAAGGGTAAACACCCTAGGAGTACCACAGAGGGGATGGAGGGAGGGTAATCCTGACTGCAGATGCTATCCAGTTCGGACATCTACATTTATGGTAGATACAAAACTGTACTATGTCCTTCATGGATGCATCTGCAGTCATAACAAGTGGGTAGAATACCATAGCCAACTAGGGGAGGATAAAAATAGATTATGGTGTGTTTAGGATCCCTTGCAGTACAGCAGTGGCAAACCCTGCTCGGGATCTGGAATATAGAGGCAAATTATAATGCTTGGCAAATGTATGCACGGAGGTCCAAGTAGCCGCCTCAATAATGTCTTTGGTTGCCACTCCTCGTAAGAAGGCTGTGGTAGTGGCTGTTGCCCTTGTAGAATGAGGTCTTATGTTCTGTGGAATTGGTTTTCCATGGAAGGAGTAACAGAATCGTATGCAATTTCCTATCCATTTGGAGATTGTCTGTTTGGAAATAGCTTTTCCTTCCCTTCCTGCTGCATAGGCTACAAAAAGTTGGTCAGTCTTTCTGCTATTTTTTGTTCTGTCCAAGTAGTAGCGTAGCTGTCTATGTACATCCAAGGTATGCAGTATTCTTTCCCCTCTGTTTTGTGGGTTGGGAAAGAAGGTAGGTAGGTGGATTGCCTGGTTTAAAGACAGTCTGGATACCACCTTAGGCATAAATGTAGGATTAGTCCTCATGGACACTCTATCTTGGTGGAAGATTAGGAAGGGTTGCACTGCCATTAAGGCCTGTAGTTCTGAAACCCTCCTTGCTGAAGTGATTGCCAGTAGGAAAGCAGTTTTCCATGACAGGTGTTGTAGGTCTGCTGTTGCTGCTGGTTCAAAGGGTGCTAGTGTCAACTTTTCTAGCACAAAGTTTAAATCCCAAGCTGGTAATGGTGGTTTCCTTGGAGGTTTTACATTCTTGATTCCTCTGAGGAATTGCCTGAGCAAAGGGTGCGAAAAAACAGGTGTATCAAAGCTGTATTCTGCTGAAATAGCTGATGCATGTATCTTGATGGAGGAGTAGGACAGGCCTGAATGAAGAAGTTCGGCCAGGTACTCCAGAATGTTAGGCATATCTATGTTTGACACATCTTTTCCTCTTTCCGTACTCCAGATGACAAACCTTTTCCATTTTCCAGCATAGTTCCTTCTTGTTGAAGGTCTGCGTGCTTCAAGAATAATGTCTTTAACTCTTTGGCAAAGTTCTGGAATAACTGCTGTTATGTGATGTTCCATGCAGTCAGTTGCAAGGTTTTTAGGTTTGGATGTATGATGCTGTAGTTGTTCTGTGTTAACATCAAGGGCATCAGGGGAATTGTCCACATATTGTTCCGAGACATGCTCCTCAGTAGTGGGTACCAGTGTTGTCTTGGCCAGTTTGGAGCTATCAGGATTATCCTTGGACGTTCTTCCTTGATTTTCAGTAGTACCTTGTGTATCAAAGGAAGAGGCGGGAATGCATATGCTGTTAGGCCTTTCCAGTTGAAAGAGAGCGAATCCACTTTCCATGCTAATGGGTGGAATGTCCTTGTGCAGAATTTTTTGAGCTGGTGATTGAGAGGTGATGCGAATAGGTCTATCTTTGGCATTCCCCATTTCTTTGAGATGGTCTTGAAGATGTCCGGGTGAAGCTTCCATTCGTGGGCATCCGAAGTGGTTCTGCTTAATATGTCTGCTAGGGTATTGTCTTTCCCTGGTACAAATATTGCCTGTAACTGGATGTTGTAGCTGAGTGCCAGGGTCCACAGCTCCAAGGTCATTCTGCATAGGGGTATGAATGAGTGCCTCCCTGTTTGTTGATGTACCACATGACTGTGGTGTTGTCTGTCCTTATCATCAACTGGCCCTCTTTGAGAAATGGTTTGAACTTTTGGATTGCCAGTTTTACTGCCAGCATTTCTTTTAGGTTGATGTGCAGTTGAAGTTGATCCTGTGTCCACAATCCTTGCACGCATTTGTCCAGCATGTGGGCCCCCCATCCTAGGTCTGAAGCGTCTGTTGTGATGGTCTGGCTTGCTTGACATCTGCGAAAGGGTAGGCCTGGGTTTGACTGGCATGCCTGAGCCCACCATAGGAACTCCTGTTTTAAGCATGGAATTAGTGGGATTTCTGTTTCTAGACTGTGTCTGTGTTGGGACCATAAATTCTTTAGGTACCACTGTAGTTTTCTCATATGTAGTCTGGCAAATGGAACCAAGATTATGCATGATGCCATGAAGCCCAAGGCCTGCAGTACTTTTCTTGCTGTTAACTTGTTCAGTTTTGTTAGTGCCAAGAAGTATAGAGGGAGTTCTTTTTGTTTTTCTGTAGTCAGGAATGCCATTTGTTTTACTGTGTCCAATTCAGCCCAAGAATGTCCTTGTTTGGGATGGTATCAGCCTTGACTTTTGTAAATTGACTGTGTATCCCAGTGCTTGTAGCAAGTAAATGACCCTTTGTAAATCTGTTGTCAGCTTGCTTTTGTTGTCCCCTTGTAGCAAGCAGTCGTCCAGGTATGGGTAAATTTGAATTCCGTGAAGTCTGCAATGGGCGATTACTGATGCCAGGCATTTTGTGAATACTCTGGGCAGTAGATAAGCCAAAAGGCAATGCTGAGAATTGATAGTGCTCTGATCCTGCAAGAAATCTGAGGTATCTTCTGCAGATTGGTCGAATGGGGACGTGCAGGTATGCCTCCTTGAGATCTAGAGTTACCAGCCAAGACTCCTTGCCCAGCATGGGAAGAAGTTGCTGTAGGGTCAGCATTTTGAATTTTGGGACAATGATGTATGTATTTAAGGTGGACAGGTCGAGAATTGGTCTCCAACTTTTTTCCTTTCTTGGAACTAGGAATAGTCTGGAGTAGAACCCCTTTCCTTGCTCTGCTGTTGGCACTCTTTCCACAGCTCTCATGTTTGCTAACTCCATTATCTGGCGTAGAGCCTCTGTTTTTTGATTTGGAGGTAGATTTGGCATTCCTCTTTTGACTGGAAAAGTGTGGAAGTGAAACCGGTAACCTTGATCTATGGTTTGTAAAATCCACTTGTCCTTTGTTATGTAGTGCCAGTTCTTTGAGAATAAGGTCAACTTTCCGCCTAGAGGAGCTGCTGTTTGTTCCCTGGTAGGCGGATTTAGGGTTAAGTCACTGTGGTTGTGTTGATGTAGTGGCAGTGGCTGTGTCTGTGCCTCTGTTGTTACCTTGCCACTGTCTTCCTCTGTAGGCACCTCCTCTGGATTGGTTTCTGCCTCTGGAACGTCTATTCCTGCCCCTTTGAAATTTTGTGGAGTCAGGAAAGGACCAATTTTTGGCAGGCCAGTTCCTGCTAAACCTTGGGGGTTGAACCTGCAAGAAATCTTTAACAGTTTGAACAGATTTTGCCTTTTCTTCCATTTTCTTCATAACCTGCTGGGCAGATGTACCAAACAAACTTGTCTTGTCCATAGGAGCATCTAGCAACTTAGCTTTAACATGATCCGGTAAAGCTTGTTCCTTTAGCCATGCATGCCTTCTTATCACTGTGCCTGTCATGGCTGATCTAAATGAAGCCTCCAGTGCATCATAGCCACATTTTAAGGAATGGTTGCTAACCTGTTGTATGTTATTTACCATCTCTAATACATATTTCTTATCAAGAGATTCATCAGTGGTTAGTTTTTTAGTTAACTGATCCAGCATAAACTCTTGGTATTGTATCATGTGAAACTGACAGTTTAAAGCTCTAGCAGAGAGAGTAGCTGAAGTGTAGACCTTTTTACCCCATCTGTCTAAGGACCTTGCTTCCCTTTCAGAAGGAATAGGGTTTTTAGCTATGGTCGTGGCTACTGCCTTGGGGCCCTGGGATATAGTTTCTGGGTCTGCAAGTGGAGCCTTGTAAAGGTGGTGATGAGTATCTGGCACCCTGTAAAATCTGTCTGGTTTGGCAGGGGCTGGGGGTAAAGAATCTGGAGAGGAGCAAACATCATTGAAAGCATCATGCACCACAGCGAGAACAGGCGGTATAGCTAAGGGCCTGGGCTGTGGGAGGTGCAGAAAGGTCCTAAGTGCTTGTCTGGAGTCTGAAAAATCCTGTTGCTGCCATTGGAACTGTTCTCGCATGGCATGCAAGGTTTCCCCAAAGGAGAATTCTTCTGGTGGGGAAGCAGCTGGGATGGATTCTTCAGCATCAGAATCTTCAAAATTGGAGAAGGGAGCCTCTGGCTGGTCAGTTATGTCTGATTCATCAGCAGAATCATCAGAGGACACTGGCTCAGGGGGCTCTGCCCTAGGTCTCTTCTCTGGGGGCTGAGAGGCCCTGTCTGGGTGAGATTGAGATCCTCTAATTAAAGAAATTAAATCTTCTGCCAAAGTTAGCATTTGAGAACTAGAAGAGGGCCTGGATGTGGGTGGTTTAACAGGCACTGTTTTAGTAGTCTTGGCTGCTTTAGCCCTGGCGAAGGCCGTAATGGACATGGCTGCTGGAGGCCTAGCAGCACCACGTGCTGGGGTAGAAACATCCAAGGGATGGTGTCTGATAAGTCAACCACCGTAGTGGGTAAAATTTGTGAAGTCGTTTCAAGAGTTGTAGCAGGGGCCTCGGTTGTAGGAATAGGTTCAGCTGTACTTTGTTCAGTTTTCTCGGTTTCGCCGAAACCGAGACACTCATGTTTGCTTGACCATGGTTTCGCCGAAATCGCGGACCGCGAGTGTCGGTCTTTATCTTTGCGTTTTTGCTAGATTGGGTAGTCGGAGGATCCGACGGCATAATGTACGCAAAATCAGAACCGAAAAACTGTTCTGCAAACTCCGACCGACGCCTAAGCGCTCGTCGGTTGAAAGAAGCACAGGCCGAACAGGCTGCTACGTCGTGGGCTGGGCCTAAACAAGGCAGACAGTAAGAGTGGAAATCTTTATGAGGTATTTGTTTCCCACAGTTTAAACAATTGTTAACTTTTTCTGACATCGGCTGAGGCAAGAAAGAGTCCCCAACGGGTACTTAGCTTTAGAAGTCTTGAAGTAGTATTCGGTAGAAGTAATCTCTGGATCCGACCGACCGGCACTTGCGAACAGCTTCTGCTTCGGGCGCCACGCGGCAAGAAAGACTGGGGAAAATGGCGTCGGCTGATGCCTTTATACCCGAAGACCAACAGTGATGACGTCGGGTGGAGTGCGACATCAGCCGAACCCGGACCCGGACTTTGGAATCCGGCCGACTGAAGGGCTGCCTGACGACAGGACAACCCACTTGTTATGACTGCAGATGCATCCATGAAGGACATCTGGGAAGATACCTTCTCTTTTGCTACCTCAGCTACTGCTCATTCAAGAACATCTAAAAAGCTCCTTGGATCAGATCTCTTTGTAACTTGCTGAAATAAAATAATTCAGCAATCACAAGGCAAAGGCAATGGTCACTGAAGGAAACACTCACTTCCCACATCTAACCATCGCCCTGGAAACCTTATTAGCAGGATAGATAGCTGAACTCTCCTTGCAGTCACCATGACCATGGCCATCTACTAAAATCCCTTTTGTCCAGAAGCCTTCTGTCAGACAAAGCGGTGATATTATTCAGTCTCTGGGGAATAGGTTTGATGGAATCCAGGGTCTGGGTCTCTGACTTCCGCCGAGAGATCAAACCTATGAGCTCACTGGTGGGAGGAGTCACCCAGGAAGTAGACGGGCAGGAACTAAAGGCCGACAAGTATACCAACTCCTCAGGTGAAGGATTACTGAACTGCCAACCACCTGTTTCAGAATCTCCCCAAAGGAAACAGCCTCAAGAGGTGATCGTGGGGATCCTTCTCCCCCAGAGTTCAGTGTCTTCCATAGCTGATTCCTCCATGGAGTCCAAATGCTTACTCTTGCAAAGTCCCTTCCTAGGGACTTCCTCAGTGGGGTAGTCCGGGGAGGTATCGAAAGAGGCAGGGGGACCCAAGATTGGTATCCTGGTGCCTGAAGTCCCACTGTCCCTGTGGAACATCCTGGTCAGAAGAGGAACGCAGGGTACCTTAATGGGATTGTGGATTAGAGGGGGCAAGTGATCTTCTAGATGCAGTGGCAGCTATAGCGCTCTCAAGAGCCCCAAAGGCTGACCGTTCCAGAATGGACGAGGACTCCAGCAAGCCATGCTTTCAGGATGGGGTTCCCTCCAGTCCAGAAGACAGCTTGCCAGAGATTGAAGCCGGAGCAGAGCTCAACTGCACCGAAGCCCCGAGGTGCATCGACTTCTCCAAAGACCTAGGAGTCTAGCGCACTCTAGGTTTGCGAGGCTCACTGCGGCTCTGGGAACTCTCCGGCTCTGAAAAGGCCGAAGTGGTCTGAGCAAAGGTCTGACCAGAGGAAGAGAACATCTTCGGTCAGATTTGAAAGGCACCGGCTTGATCGGATCCGATGACTCCAAAACTTCCCTGAAGTCGGACTAGGAATAGGAAGAGGGGGGAGTAGATGGTTTAGACAGACCTGGCATAGCAAGGGTAGAGGCAGAGAGGGATTTAGTGATGCCCTGTGCCCACAAAATCATCTGCTCTATCCATTCCACGTATTCTTCAGTAAGGCTTCTGGCCGAACGGTAAGAGGATGCAGACAGGGACCTTAGTCTAGATAAGAAGAGAAATGGCACCCCCAATGGAACCGGATCAAATGTTAGGGAGTACAGAGTCCTCGGAAGTGTAAAATAGGTTTGTAAGGACTTGTCGGATCAGACATCAACAGATGCAATTTATCCTTACTAGATGGAATCTGAGCCAAAGAAGCAGTGTCCAACCAAGTAGTAATTGGCACCAAAGGCTCCGACTGCGTCACAGGCTCCACGGACTTGGGAGATTTTGATGTTTTTTGCTTTCGGCTCAGAGCAGTCCATTGGAGCAGAGGAAAGCCTCCACTTTCCTCAAAATCCAGTGACAGAGGAAAGAAAAGAAGCAGGGCTCAAATGAGCTGATTTAGTTTTGGTGGAAGATCCAGATTTTGCCTCACTGCCAGAAATAGCCTCCTCAAAAGCAGGTGGTAACAAGCCCCTCAATATGAACTTATTTTTACTTTCAACTAAACCTGCTGGTTGAAAGAATGGCAGATTATGTCCGCACTTTGTGCATTTTTGAAATCCTGCAGGTTCTTCTCATTTCTCTGCCACTGAGTACGGAATATGAATAGATGTACAGGGAAGCCACTCACACAGACACGCGCACACTAAGGAGAAGAGCAGGGGGAAAAAAGAGGAAAGTTCTCTCTCTCTCTTTTTTTTTTTGGCAGATATAGATGGAAAGGGAGAAGGTACAGTTTTGTACCTACCATAAATGTAGATGTCCGAACTGGATAGCATCTGCAGTCATAACAACTGGGTTGTCCTGTCGTCAGGCAGCCCTTCAGTCGGCCGGATTCCAAAGTCCGGGTCCGGCTTTGGCTGATGTCGCACTCCACCCGACGTCATCTCTGTTGGTCTTCGGGTATAAAAGCATCAGCCGACGCCATTTTCCTCAGTGTTTCTTGCCCCAGATGCCAGAAGCCCTCTTGCAGGCTAAAATTTGGATAGATGCCAATGTTTCCAAATAGATAGAGGTAAACAACAATAAGCATGTATGTACAAACAAATACACCATAAAAGACTCCCCCCAACAGCTAGCTATTAGGAGGGTAAACACCCTAGGAGTACCACAGAGGGGAAGGAGGGAGGGTAATCCTGACTGCAGATGCTATCCAGTTCGGACATCTAAATTTATGGTAGGTACAAAACTGTACTATGTCCTTCATGGATGCATCTGCAGTCATAACAACTGGGTAGAATACCATAGCCAACTAGGGGAGGAGGATAAAAGTAGATTATGGTGTGTTTAGGATCCCTTGCAGTACAGCAGTGGCAAACCCTGCTCGGGATCTGGAATATAGAGGCAAATTATAATGCTTGGCAAATGTATGCACGGAGGTCCAAGTAGCCGCCTCAATAATTTCTTTGGTTGCCACTCCTCGTAAGAAGGCTGTGGTAGTGGCTGTTGCCCTTGTAGAATGAGGTCTTATGTTCTGTGGAATTGGTTTTCCATGGAAGGAGTAACAGAATCGTATGCAATTTCCTATCCATTTGGAGATTGTCTGTTTGGAAATAGCTTTTCCTTCCCTTCCTGTTGCATAGGCTACAAAAAGTTGGTCAGTCTTTCTGCTATTTTTGTTCTGTCCAAGTAGTAGCGTAGCTGTCTATGTACATCCAAGGTATGCAGTATTCTTTCCCCTCTGTTTTGTGGGTTGGGAAAGAAGGTAGGTAGGTGGATTGCCTGGTTTAAAAACACTCTGGATACCACCTTGGGCATAAATGTAGGATTAGTCCTCATGGACACTCTATCTTGGTGGAAGATTAGGAAGGGTTGCACTGCCATTAAGGCCTGTAGTTCTGAAACCCTCCTTGCTGAAGTAATTGCCAGTAGGAAAGCAGTTTTCCATGACAGGTGTTGTAGGTCTGCTGTTGCTGCTGGTTCAAAGGGTGATAGTGTCAATTTTTCTAGCACAAAGTTCAAATCCCAAGCTGGTAATGGTGGTTTCCTTGGAGGTTTTACATTCTTGATTCCTCTGAGGAACTGCCTGAGCAAAGGGTGCGAAAAAACAGGTGGATCAAAGCTGTATTCTGCTGAAATAGCTGATGCATGTATCTTGATGGAGGAGTAGGACAGGCCTGAATGAAGAAGTTCGCCAGATACTCCAGAATGTTAGGCATATCTATGTTTGACACATCTTTTCCTCTTTCTGTACTCCAAATGACAAACCTTTTCCATTTTCCAGCATAGTTCCTTCTTGTTGAAGGTCTGCGTGCTTCAAGAATAATGTCTTTTACTCTTTGGGAAAGTTCTGGATTAGCTGCTGCTATGTGATGTTCCATGCAGTTAGTTGCAACGCTTTTAGGTTTGGATGTATGATGCTGTAGTTGTTCTGAGTTAACATCAAAGGCATCAGGGTATTGGCCACATATTGTTCGAGACATGCTCCTCAGTAGTGGGTACCAGTGTTGTCTTGGCCAGTTCGAGCTATCAGGATTATCCTTGGACGCTCTTCCTTGATTTTCAGTAGTACCTTGGGCATCAAAGGAAGGGTTGGGAATGCATATGCTGTTGGGCCTTTCCAGTTGAAGGAGAGCGAATCCACTTTCCATGCTAGTGGGTGGAATGTCCTTGTGCAGAATTTTTGAGCTGGTGATTGAGAGGTGATGCGAATAGGTCTATCTGTGGCATTCCCCATTTCTTTGAGATGGTCTTGAAGATGTCCGGGTGCAGCTTCCATTCGTGGGCATCCAGTGGTTCTGCTTAATATGTCTGCTAGAGTATTGTCTTTCCCGGTACAAATATTGCCTGTAACTGGATGTTGTAGCTGAGTGCCAGGGTCCACAGCTCCAAGGTCATTCTGCATAGGCGGTATGAATGAGTGCCTCCCTGTTTGTTGATGTACCACATGACTGTGGTGTTGTCTGTCCTTATCATCAACTGGCCCTCCTTGAGAAATGGTTTGAACTTTTGGATTGCCAGTTTTACTGCCAGCATTTCTTTTAGGTTGATGTGCAGGTGAAGTTGATCCTGTGTCCACAATCCTTGCACGCATTTGTCCAGCATGTGGGCCCCCCATCCTAGGTCTGAAGCGTCTGTTGTGATGGTCTGGCTTGCTTGACATCTGCGAAAGGGTAGGCCTGGGTTTGACTGGCATGCCTGAGCCCACCATAGGAACTCCTGTTTTAAGCATGGAATTAGTGGGATTTCTGTTTCTAGACTGTGTCTGTGTTGGGACCATAAATTCTTTAGGTACCACTGTAGTTTTCTCATATGTAGTCTGGCAAATGGAACCAAGATTATGCATGATGCCATGAAGCCCAAGGCCTGCAGTACTTTTCTTGCTGTTAACTTGTTCAGTTTTGTTAGTGCCAAGAAGTAAAGAGGAAGTTCATTTTGGTTTTCTGTAGTCAGGAATGCCATTTGTTTTACTGTGTCCAATTCCGCCCAAGAATGTCCTTGTTTGGGATGGTATCAGCCTTGACTTTTGTAAATTGACTGTGTATCCCAGTGCTTGTAGCAAGTAAATGACCCTTTGTAAATCTGTTGTCAGCTTGCTTTTGTTGTCCCCTTGTAGCAGGCAGTCGTCCAGGTATGGGTAAATTTGAATTCCCTGTAGTCTGCAATGGGCGATTACTGATGCCAGGCATTTTGTGAATACTCTGGGCGCAGTAGATAAGCCAAAGGGCAATGCTGAGAATTGATAGTGCTCTGATCCTGCAAGAAATCTGAGGTATCTTCTGCAGATTGGTCGAATGGGGACGTGCAGGTATGCCTCCTTGAGATCTAGAGTTACCAGCCAAGACTCCTTGCCCAGCATGGGAAGAAGCTGCTGTAGGGTCAGCATTTTGAATTTTGGGACAATGATGTATGTATTTAAGGTGGACAGGTCGAGAATTGGTCTCCAACTTTTTTCCTTTCTTGGAACTAGGAATAGTCTGGAATAGAACCCCTTTCCTTGCTCTGCTGTTGGCACTCTTTCCACAGCTCTCATGTTTGCTAACTCCATTATCTGGCGTAGAGCCTCTGTTTTTTGATTTGGAGGTAGATTTGGCATTCCTCTTTTGACTGGTAAAGTGTGGAAGTGAAACCGTAACCTTGATCTATGGTTTGTAAAATCCACTTGTCTTTTGTTATGCAGTGCCAGTTCCTTGAAAATAAGGTTAACTTTCCGCCTAGAGGAGCTGCTATTTGTTCCCTGGTAGGCGGAGTTGGGTTTAAGTCAGTGTGGTTGTGCTGATGTAGTGGCAGTGTCTGTGTCTGTGCCTCTGTTGTTACCTTGCCACTGTCGTCCTCTGTAGGCACCTCCTCTGGATTGGTTTCTGCCTCTGGAGCGTCTATTCCTGCCCCTTGGAAATTTTGTGGAGTCAGGAAAGGACCAATTTTGGCAGGCCAGTTCCTGCTAAACCTTGGGGTTGAACCTGCAAGAAATCTTTAACAGTTTGAACAGATTTTGCCTTTTCTTCCATTTTCTTCATAACCTGCTGGGCAGGTGTACCAAACAAACTTGTCTTGTCCATAGGAGCATCTAGCAGCTTAGCTTTAACATGATCCGGTAAAGCTTGTTCCTTTAGCCATGCATGCCTTCTTATCACTGTGCCTGTCATGGCTGATCTAAATGAAGCCTCCAGTGCATCATAGCCACATTTTAAGGAATGGTTGCTAACCTGTTGTATGTTATTTACCATCTCTAATACATATTTCTTATCAAGAGATTCATCAGTGGTTAGTTTTTAGTTAACTGATCAAGCATAAACTCTTGGTATTGTATCATGTGAAACTGACAGTTTAAAGCTCTAGCTGAGAGAGTAGCTGAAGTGTAGACCTTTTACCCCATCTGTCTAATGACCTTGCTTCCCTTTCAGAAGGGGTAGGGTTTTAGCTATGGTCGGCTACTGCCTTGCAACCCTGGGATATAGTTTCTGGGTCTGCAAGTGGGGCCTTGTAAAGGTGGTGATGAGTATCTGGCACCCTGTAAAATCTGTCTGGTTTGGCAGGGGCTGGGGTAAAGAATCTGGAGCGGAGCAAACATCATTGAAAGCATCATCCACCACAGAGAGAACAGGAGGTATAGCTAAGGGCCTGTGCTGTGGGAGGTGCAGAAAGGTCCTAAGTTTTTTCTGGAGTCTGAAAAATCCTGTTGCTGCCATTGGAACTGTTCTCGCATGGCATGCAAGGCTTCCGCAAAGGAGAATTCTTCTGGTGGGGAAGCAGCTGGAATGGATTCTTCAGCATCAGAATCTTCAAAATTGGAGAAGGGAGCCTCTGGCTGGTCAGTTATGTCTGATTCATCAGCAGATTCATCAGAGGACACTGGCTCAGGGGGCTCTGCCCTAGGTCTCTTCTCTGGGGGCTGAGAGGCCCTATCTGGGTGAGATTGAGATCCTCTGATTAAAGAAATTAAATCTTCTGCCAAAGTAAGCATTTGGGAACTAGAAGAGGGCCTGGATGTGGGGGGTTTAACAGGCACTGTTTTAGAAGTCTTGGCTGCTTTAGCCCTGGCGAAGGCCTTAATGGACATGGCTGCTGGAGGCCTAGCAGCACCACGTGCTGGGGTAGAGACATCCAAGGGGATGGTGTCTGATAAGTCAACCACCGTAGTGGGTAAAATTTCTGAGGTCGATTCAAGAGTTGTAGCAGGGGCCTCAGTTGTAGGAATAGGTTCAGCTGTACTTAGATCAGTTTTCTCGGTTTTGGCCGAAACCAAGACACTCGCGGTTTGCTTAACCATGGTTTCGGCCGAAACCATGGACCGCGAGTGTCGGTCTTTATCTTTGCGTTTTTTGGTAGATTGGGTAGTCGGAGGATCCTACGGCATAATGTACGCAAAATCAGAACCGAAAAACTGTTCTGCAAACTCCGACCGGCGCCTAAGCGTTGCCGGTTGAAAGAAGCACAGGCGAACAGGCTGCTACGTCGTGGGCTGGGCCTAAACAAGGCAGACAGTAAGAGTGGAAATCTTTATGAGGTATTTGTTTCCCACAGGTTAAACAATTGTTAACTTTTCTGACATCGGCTGAGGCAAGAAAGAGTCCCCAACGGGTACTTAGCTTTAGAAGTCTTGAAGTAGTATTCGGTAGAAGTAATCTCTGGATCCGACCGACCGGCACTTGCGAACAGCTTCTGCTTCGGGCGCCACGCGGCAAGAAAGACTGAGGAAAATGGCGTCGGATGATGCTTTTATACCCGAAGACCAACAGAGATGACGTCGGGTGGAGTGCGACATCAGCCGAAGCCGGACCCGGACTTTGGAATCCGGCCGACTGAAGGGCTGCCTGACGACAGGACAACCCAGTTGTTATGACTGCAGATGCATCCATGAAGGACATCTACTAATGATTAATTAAGGAAACACCTTAAAAAGGTAAAAGAGGAAGGAAGTTACCTATAAAAAAGATAGTTGCTAGCAGGAAAGTGAAAGAAAGAGAAAGCAAAAGTAACCTAATAAAAGAAACACAAGGGAGAGAGAGAAAAGGAGTAAATACACTAACAAAATATACAAATTAAGACTACAGATGAAAAAATGTCTATAGTACAAGCTGACAACTCAAGAGCTAGCTGATCGGACCATGTCTTCGCAAAACGACAAATGAGATCTTGGGTAACAGCGAGAGATGCACTGTGGGTAAGAGAAGGTATCCAAGAGCTTTTTGATTGCCACAAGCTTATTAATGGCAGAGTCTGATCCGGACCTCCGTATGTGAGGATGAGATGAAACACTGACAATATCAGATCAAATCTTTTCCATTTACTTGAACAGATTTTTTTGGGTTGAGGGTTTATGGGAAGTTAAAAGGAATGTTGGACATGGGAAGAGTATAGGTTGTCTGGTTAACAGAATTGGAGAAACCAGGTTATAATGTTGAGTTTTGAGATGCCTGGGTGAATCACACCTGTTGCATGAGAGAGAAAGTCTGGAATCGGATCTACAGTCCAAGGTTGGTAAAGTAGATGAGGGCATAAGAAGGGGAAAAACCTGTAGAGGTCAGGAAGGTGCAATGAGAGTGACTTAGCTCTTCAAACTAGCAGCTCTCTGCAGAAATTTCAGAATTAATGGAATCAGTAAGTAGGCGGAAAGCAGACCAGGAAGCCAATCATAAAGTAAAGCATCCCTCGGTGATTCCCCCTGTGGGAGGGATTAGAGCAAAGTAGCTGCTGTATTTGTTTTTTAGGGGAGAAGCAAAAGGACTGTAGCAAACCTGGCCCCATTGACAAAAGATAATTTCTGTCACTTTTCTGTTGAGACCACTTCAGAGGTAGAAGAATGGACCTGCTCAATTTGTTTGCAATCACGGTGGACTTCCCGGGAATATGCATTGTTATGAGAAAATGATTGGATGAGCTGGCCCATTGCCACACTCTTGAGCGCTTCTTCACAAAAGGGGTATGATCTGGTACTTCCTTGTTTGCTGATGTACCAAACTACTGACATGTCATCTGTCTGAACAGCAAATGTCCCTGTAGGGAGGACATTCTGGAAGTCCTGCAATGCTAACAGCACTGCTCTCATCTCCAAGACATTTATATGCAATTTGGACTCTTTGGGGATCAAGTGCCTTGGACCGTTTTCTGCATAAGGTCCCCTCAACCCAACTGGAAAGCATCCGTGGTCACTAAGGCCTTGGGGTGAGGCAGAAAAAGTACAGTTGTGTACCTACCATAAATGTAGATGGTCGAGTGTATTCGCTGTTGCAGTCATTACACTTGGGTTATCCTGCTGGCAGGCTACCCGCAGTCGGCCAGAGTTCCAAAGTCTAGGTCCGGCGTCGGTTGTTGTCGCCTCTTCCCTGACGTCAGTGCACCAGGGGTATAAAAGATGCAACTGATGCCATTTTCTTCAGTTTTTCTTGCCCAAGATGTCAGATGCCCCCAGATAAAGCTGAAAAAAAAAATTATGCCAAAAAGCATGCATGTACTAAAATAAACATTTCCTTCATCTACAAGCAATTACACCACATAGGTTGTATAGAGTTGAGAAGTACAGAAAAGTCCCAGCAATGAAAAGGGGGATGGTGGGTGGGTAACCTGGACTGCAA
Source organism: Protopterus annectens (assembly GCF_019279795.1). Taxonomy (NCBI): domain Eukaryota; kingdom Metazoa; phylum Chordata; order Ceratodontiformes; family Protopteridae; genus Protopterus; species Protopterus annectens. The sequence continues at coordinate 327,769,884 of NC_056740.1, read as the reverse complement.
CAGTGAATACACTCTAACATCTACATTTATGGTAGGTACACAACTGTACTATGTTCATCGTGTTTCACTGTTGCAGTCATTACACTTGGGTTGAATCCCAAAGCTGATGTTGGGTGGCTGGGCCTAAATAGGATTAGGAGAGGCTACCAGGCCCTGCAGAACTGCAGTGGCAAAGCCTGCTCTGGATTTAGAGTAGAGAGATAAGTGGTACTGCTTGGTGAAAGTGTGCATTGAACTCCAGGTTGCAGCTTCTAAAATGTCTTTGGTTGGTACTTCTCTGAGAAAGGCTGCTGAAGTGGCTGCTGCTCTGGTAGAATGTGGCCTAATGCCCTTAGGTACTGATTTGCCATGTTGTGCATAACAGAAGCAAATGCAGTGTCCTATCCATTTTGAAATTGTCTGCTTTGAGATAGGCTTTCCTTGTGATCCTGCAGCATAGGCTACAAACAGCTGCTCAGTTTTTCTGAAAGCTTTTGTTTTGTCCAAGTAGAATCGTAGCTGTCTATGTCCAAAGCGTGCAGAAGTCTCTCCCCTTTATTCTGGGGATTTGGATAGAAAGTTGGCAAATGAATGGTTTGGTTAAGAGCCACATTGGAAACCACCTTTGGCATGAATGTTGGGTTTGTCCTTAGAGAGACCCTGTCCTGGTGAAAAATGATGAAAGGATCCACTGCCATTAATGCCTGCAACTCTGAGACTCTTCTTGCTGAAGTTATTGCTAGGAGCAGAGCAGTTTTCCATGATAAGAATTTTATACTAGCTGTGTTGGCTGGCTCAAAAGGAGGCAGTGTGAGCTTTTCTAAAACAAAATTGAGATCCCAAGTAGGTATTGGTGCTCTCCTTGGGGGTCTTATGTTTTTTGCCCCTCTGAGGTACTGTCTTAGTAGTGGATGTGAAAAAATAGGAGGTTCCGTATTGTAATGAGCTGAAATGGCAGAGGCATGGATCTTAATAGATGAAAAGGATAAGCCTTTGACCAGCATCTCAGTTAGGTATTGTACAATCTGAGGAATATTTGGAACAAGTGGTTCGAGTCCTTGTGTCTGGTTCCAAGCACAGAATCTCTTCCATTTTTCTGCATAAGATTTCCTAGTGCTGTGCCTCCTGGCTTCTAAAATGACATCCATAACAGCTTTAGAGAGAGGTGTGGTCTGAGTGGCTATATTATCTGCCATGCAGCCAGATTTAAGGTTCTGAGTTGACTGTGCAGAATCTGATTGTTTTGTTGAGTCAGAAGATGAGGAACTTGAGGTAAAGGCCAGGCTGGGCCTTGAGACAAGCTCTTTAGGATTGGATACCAGTGCTGGCGTGGCCAGTCTGGGGCAATCAGGATAATTTTTGGCCTCTCTTGTCGGACTTTTAGGAGCACCTTGGGAAGAAGAGGCAGTGGAGGGAAGGCATAAACTGTCAGGGTTTTCCAGCTGAATGACAGAGCATCCACTTTCCATGCTTGTGGGTGGTAAGTTCTTGTGCAGAATTTCTGTAGTTGGCAGATGTGAGGGGAGGCAAAAAGATCCATGTCTGGGCGTCCCCATTTCCTTGTTATCATGCGGAAGACCTGTAGATTTAGTTTCCATTCGTGAGGATCCATGAGATTTCTGCTTAGTTCGTCTGCCAGTGTATTTTTCGTTCCTGGCAGTAATTGTGCCTGCAGATGTACTTGATAGGTCAGTGCTGTGTTCCACAAAGTCATGGCTTGCCTGCAGAGGGGGTAGGAATGTGTGCCCCCTTGCTTGTTTATGTACCACATAACTGTGGTATTGTCCGTCTTTATTAATAGTTGTCCTGGATGAAGTAGGTCCTTGAAAGCTGTCAGGGCATTCTGTACAGCTAGCATCTCTTTTTGATTGATGTGAAGATGCATTTGTTCCTTGGGCCACGTGCCCTGAATACATTTTCCTGCCATATGTGCCCACCAGGCATAATCCGATGCATCCGTTGTTATTGTCTGCCTGGCTGTGGGTAAAGTGAAAGGCTGCCCCTTGTTGGGGTGACAGGCCCGGGACCACCATCGAAACTCTTGTTGTAAGCAGGGAATTAGAGTTATTATTGTTTCCAGGCTGTGGCAATGTTGAGTCCAAACACTTTTTAGATACCATTGTAGTTTCCTCATATGTAGTCTTGCATATGGAATTAGTAGAATGCAGGACGCCATGAAACCCAGGGCCTGCAGAATTTTTCTTGCAGGGAGCTGGGTCTTTGTTCCCATCATTTGAAAGTAATCAGTCAGTTGCCTTTACTTGTCTGGTGTGAGATAAGCCATCTGGGCAGTTGTATTTAAGCTTGCACCCAGGAATATTATCTCTTGAGAGGGCACTAGTTTTGATTTATTTTCGTTTACTGTGTACCCTAGGCAAATTCTTAATCTTTTTACAAACGCCAGATGTTTTAGACGAATGTTGCTCTCTGCTTGAATAAGGTAGTCGTCCAAGTAGGGATATACTTGAATTCCTCTTTGTCTGCAAAATGCAATTGCTGGTGCCAGGCATTTTGTGAAGACCCTGGGCGCAGTAGATAAGCCAAAGGGCAGTGCAGAGAATTGGTAAAGCATTGAGCCAGCTATGAATCTGAGGTATCTTCTGCAAGACTGTCCGATTGAGACATGCAGGTATGCCTCCTTGAGGTCCAAAGTAACTAGCTAAGCCTTCGTGCCCAGCATGGGTAGAAGTTGCTGCAGTGTTAACATTTTGCATTTTGGAACATCCAGGAAAGTATTTAGGATTGACAAGTCCAGTATTGGTCTCCAGGCTTCGTCCTTTCTGGGTACTAGGAAAAGTCTTGAGTAAAATCCTTGTCCCTGTTCTTGCTGTGGTACTCTTTGAATAGCTCCCATGTCCATGAGAGCAGCAATTTGTTTTTGTGCCTCTGTCCATTGGTTTTGTGGCAGGTCCTGCATACCTTTTGATTTTGGAAGGGTGTGAAAGTGGAACCTGTAACCCTGAGAAACACTATTCAGTACCCATTTGTCCTGGGTGATTATGTGCCAATTTTGTGAGAAAAGTGCTAGCTTTCCCCCTAGGGGTGCTGCCAAAAGGTAAGTGCTTGGCATTTGTAGAGGGAAGTCACTGGGACTGTTTCCTATAAGGTTGTGATTTGTCTTCTCCTCCTTTGGGGGCTGAAGCACCCCTTTGTTTAGGTCTGTAGGAGCCTTGGGGCTGAGATCTGCCTCTTGGGCATCTGTATCTGCCTCTTTGTGGCCTGTCTGACACCGGAAAGGACCAATTTTTTGAAGGCCAGTTTCTGCTAAACCTAGGTGGTTGAACCTGTAAGAAATTCTTTACTGTCTGCATTGATTTTGCTTTATCCTCCATTTTCTTTAACGCCTCTTCTGCCTTAAAACCAAAGTATCATGCTGTAGTGGAGCATCCAATAATTTTACTTTAACATGTTCAGGTAAACTTTGTTCTTTCAACCAAGCATGCCTTTGAATGACTGAGCCTGTAACTGCGGCTCTACAAGAAGCCTCTAATGAGTCAAAAAGTACAGTTTTGTACCTACCATAAATGTAGATGTCCGAACTGGATAGCATCTGCAGTCATCACAGCTGGGTTGTCCTGTCGTCAGGCAGCCCGTCAGTCGTTCCAAAGTCCGGTCCGCTTCGCTGATGTCGCTCTTCTCCGCGTCATCTCTGTTGGTATAAAGGCATCAGCCGACGCCATTTTCCTCAGTGTTTCTTGCCCCAGATGCCAGAAGCCCTCTTGAAGGCTAAAAATTTTGGATAGATGCCAATGTTTCCAAAAGGATATAGGTAACACAAAAATAAGCATGTATGTACATATATACAAACAAATACACCATAAAAGACTCCCCCCCCATCAGCTAGCTATTAGGAGGGTAAACACCCTAGAAGTATCTCAGAGGGGAAGGAGGGAGTGACTGCAGATGCTATCCAGTTCGGACATCTACATTTATGGTAGGTACAAAACTGTACTATGTCCTTCATGGATGCATCTGCAGTCATCACAGCTGGGTAGAATACCATAGCCAACTAGGGGAGGAGGATAAAGGTAGATTATGGTGTGGTTAGGATCCCTTGCAGTACAGCAGTGGCAAACCCTGCTCGGGATCTGGAATATAGAGGCAAATTATAATGCTTGGCAAATGTATGCACGGAGGTCCAAGTAGCCGCCTCAATAATGTCTTTGGTAGCCACTCCTCGTAAGAAGGCTGCGGTAGTGGCTGTTGCCCTTGTAGAATGAGGTCTTATGTTCTGTGGAATTGGTTTTCCATGGAAGGAGTAGCAGAATCGTATGCAATTTCCTATCCATTTGGAGATTGTCTGTTTGGAAATAGCTTTTCCCTCCTTCCTGTTGCATAGGCCACAAAAGTTGGTCAGTCTTTCTGTTGCTTTTGGTTCTGTCCAAGTAGTAGCGTAGCTGTCTATGTACATCCAATGTATGTAGTATTCTTTCCCTCTGTTTTGTGGGTTGGGAAAGAAGGTAGGTAGGTGGATTGCCTGGTTTAAAGACACTCTGGATACCACCTTAGGCATAAATGTTGGATTAGTCCTCATGGACACTCTATCTTGGTGGAAGATTAGGAAGGGTTGCACTGCCATTAAGGCCTGTAGCTCTGAAACCCTCCTTGCTGAAGTAATTGCCAGTAGGAAAGCAGTTTTCCATGACAGGTGTTGTAGGTCTGCTGTTGCTGCTGGTTCAAAGGGTGATAGTGTCAACTTTTCTAGTACAAAGTTTAAGTCCCAAGCTGGCAATGGTGGTTTCCTTGGAGGTTTTACATTCTTGATTCCTCTGAGAAACTGCCTGAGCAAAGGGTGTGAAAAAACAGGTGGATCAAAGCTGTATTCTGCTGAAATAGCTGATGCATGTATCTTGATGGAGGAGTAGGACAGGCCTGAATGGAGAAGTTCGGCCAGATACTCCAGAATGTTAGGCATATCTATGTTTGACACATCTTTTCCCCTTTCAGAACTCCAAATGACAAACCTTTTCCATTTTCCAGCGTAGTTCCTTCTTGTTGAAGGTCTGCGTGCTTCAAGAATAATGTCTTTAACTCTTTGGGAAAGTTCTTGGTTAGCTGCTGCTATGTGATGTTCCATGCAGTCAGCTGTAAAGTTTTTAGGTTTGGATGTATGGTGCTGTAGTTGTTCTGAGTTAGCATTAAAGGTATCAGGGGTATTGGCCACATATCGTTTCGAGACAAGCTCCTCAGCAGTGGGTACCAGTGTTGTCTTGGCCAGTTTGGAGCTATTAGGATTATCCTTGGATGTTCTTCCTTGATTTTTAGTAGTACTTTGTGTATCAAGGGAAGAGGAGGGAATGCATATGCTGTTAGGCCTTTCCAGCTGAAGGAGAGCGAATCCACTTTCCATGCTAGTGGGTGGAATGTCCTTGTGCAGAATTTTTTGAAAAGTTGATTGTGAGGTGATGCGAATAGATCTATCTGAGGCATTCCCCATTTCTTTGAGATGGTCTTGAAGATGTCCGGGTGCAGGTGCCATTCGTGGGCATCTGATGTGGTTCTGCTTAATATGTCTGCTAGAGTATTTTGCTTTCCTGGTACAAATATTGCCTGTAGTTGGATGTTGTAGCTGAGTGCCAGGGTCCACAGCTCCAAAGTCATTCTGCATAGGGGGTATGAATGAGTGCCTCCCTGTTTGTTGATGTACCACATGACTGTGGTGTTGTCTGTCCTTATCATCAACTGGCCCTCTTTGAGAAATGGTCTGAACTTTTGGATTGCCAGTTTTACTGCCAGCATTTCTTTTAGGTTGATGTGTAGGCGAAGTTGGTCCTGAGTCCACAATCCTTGCACGCATTTGTCCAGCATATGTGCCCCCCATCCTCGGTCTGAAGCGTCTGTTGTGATGATCTGGCTGGCTTGACATCTGCGAAAGGGAAGGCCTGGGTTGGACTGGCATGCCTGAGCCCACCATAGGAACTCCTGTTTTAAGCATGGAATTAGTGGAATTTCTGTTTCTAGACTGTGTCTGTGTTGGGACCATAAATTCCTTAGGTACCACTGTAGTTTTCTCATATGTAGTCTGGCAAATGGGACCAAGATTATGCATGATGCCATGAAACCCAAGGCCTGCAGTACCTTTCTTGCTGTTAACTTGCTCAGTTTTGTTAGTGCCAAGAAGTAAAGAGGGAGTTCTTTTTGTTTTTCTGTAGTTAGGAATGCCATTTGCCTTACTGTGTCCAATTCCGCTCCCAAGAATGTCCTTGTTTGGGATGGTATCAGCCTTGACTTTTGTAAATTGACTGTGTATCCCAGTGCTTGTAGCAAGTAGATGACCCTTCGTAAATCTGTTGTCAACTTGCTTTTGTTGTCCCCTTGTAGCAGGCAGTCGTCCAGGTATGGGTAAATTTGAATTCCCTGTAGTCTGCAATGTGCGATTACTGATGCCAGGCATTTTGTGAATACTCTGGGCGCAGTGGATAAGCCAAAAGGCAATGCTGAGAATTGATAGTGCTCTGATCCTGCAAGAAATCTGAGGTATCTTCTGCAGCTTGGTCGAATAGGGACGTGCAGGTATGCCTCCTTGAGATCTAGAGTTACCAGCCAACACTCCTTGCCCAGCATGGGAAGAAGTTGCTGTAGGGTCAGCATTTTGAATTTTGGGACAATGATGTATGTATTCAAGGTAGACAGGTCGAGAATTGGTCTCCAACTTTTTCCCTTTCTTGGAACTAGGAATAATCTGGAGTAGAACCCCTTTCCTTGCTCTGCTGTTGGCACTTTTTCCACAGCTCTCATGTTTGTTAACTCCATTATCTGTTGTAAGGCCTCTGTTTTTTGACTTGGCGGTAGATTTGGCATTCCTCTTTTGACTGGTAAAGTGTGGAAATGGAATCGGTAACCTTGATCTATGGTTTGTAAAATCCACTTGTCTTTTGTTATATGGTGCCAGTTCTTTGAAAATAAGGTTAGCTTTCCGCCTAGAGGAGCTGCTATTTGTTCCCTGGTAGGCGGATTTAGGATTAAGTCACTGTTGGTGTGTTGATGTAGTGGCAGTGGTTGTGTCTGTTCCTCTGTTACCTTGCCACTGTCGTCCTCTGTAAGCACCTCCTCTGGATTGGTTTCTGCCTCTGGGACGTCTATTCCTGCCCCTTTGAAATCTTGTGGAGTCAGGAAAGGACCAATTTTTGGCAGGCCAGTTCCTGCTAAACCTAGGTGGTTGAACCTGCAGGAAATCTTTAACAGTTTGAACTGATTTTGCCTTTTCTTCCATTTTCTTCATAACCTGCTGGGCAGGTGCACCAAACAAACTTGTCTTATCCATAGGAGCATCTAGCAACTTAGCTTTAACATGATCCGGTAGAGCTTGCTCCCTTAGCCACGCATGCCTTCTAATTACTGTGCCAGTCATGGCTGATCTAAATGAAGCCTCCAGTGCATCATAGCCACATTTTAAGGAATGGTTACTAACCTGTTGTATGTTATTTACCATTTCTAATACATATTTCTTGTCAAGAGATTCATCAGTGGTTAGCTTTTTAGTTAACTGATCAAGCATAAACTCTTGGTATTGTATCATGTGGAACTGACAGTTTAAAGCTCTAGCTGAGAGAGTAGCTGAAGTGTAAACCTTTTTACCCCATCTATCTAATGACCTTGCTTCCCTTTCAGAAGGAATAGGGTTTTTAGCTATGGTCGCGGCTACTGCCTTGGGACCCTGGGAAATAGTTTCTGGGTCTGCAAGTGGAGCCTTGTAAAGGTGATGATGGGTATCTGGTACCCTGTAAAATCTGTCAGGTTTGGCAGGGGCTGGGGGTAATGAATCTGGAGCAGAGCAGACATCGTTGAAGGCATCATCTACCACAGAGAGAACAGGAGGTATAGCTAAGGGCCTGTGCTGTGGAAGGTGCAGAAAGGTTCTAAGTCTTTTTCTGGAATCTGAAAAATCTTGTTGCTGCCATTGGAACTGCTCCCGCATGGCATGTAAGGTTTCCCCAAAGGAGAATTCTTCTGGAGGGGAAGCAGCTGGAATGGATTCTTCCGCATCAGAATCTTCAAAATTGGAGAAAGGGGCCTCTGGCTGGTCAGTTATGTCTGATTCATCAGCAGAATCATCAGAGGACACTGGCTCAGGGGGCTCTGTCCTAGGTCTCTTCTCTGGGGGCTGAGAAGCCCTGTCAGGGTGAGATTGAGATCCTCTAATTAATGAAATTAAATCTTCTGCCAAAGTAAGCATCTGAGAACTAGAAGAGGGCCTAGTTGAGGGTGGTTTAACAGGCACTGTTTTCTTAATCTTGGCTGCTTTAGCCCTGGCGAAGGCCTTAATGGACATGGCTGCTGGAGGCCTAGCAGCACCACGTGCTGGGGTAGAGACATCCAAAGGAATGGTATCTGACAAGTCAGTGGTAGCCACCGTAGTGGATAAAATTTCTGAGGCCAATTCAGGAGTTGTAGCAGGGGCCTCAGCTGTGGGGATAGATTCGGCTGTACCCTGATCAGTTTGAGACACTCATGTTTGCTTACATGGTTTCGGCCGAAACCACGGACCCGATGATGTCGGTCTTTGCTTTTTGGCAGAAAGTGTTGTCGGAGGATCCGACATAACGCAAAGTCAGAACCGAAAAACTGTTCTGCGAACTCCGACCGACGCCTAAGCGTCGCCGGTTGAAAGAAGCAGGCTGAACAGGCTGCCGCGTACGGCTGGGCCTAAACAAGGCAGACAGTAAGAATGGAAATCTTTATGAGGTATTTGTTTCCCACAGGTTAAACAATTATTAACTTTTCTGACATCGGCTGAGGCAAGAAAGAGGGTACTTAGCTTTAGAAGTCTTCAAGTAGTATTCGGTAGAAGTAATCTCTGGATCCGACCGACCGGCACTTGCGAACAGCTTCTGCTTGGCGCCACGGCAAGAAAGACTGGGGAAAATGGCGTCGGCTGATGCCTTTATACCGAACCAACAGAGATGACGTCGGGAGAAGAGCGACATCAGCGGACCCGGACTTTGGAATCCGGCCGACTGACGGGCTGCCTGACGACAGGACAACCCAGCTGTGATGACTGCAGATGCATCCATGAAGGACATCCACATTGCAGAGTATGCTTTTCCACTTGTTCAGCTGCATGCAATAAATCCTGCATTTCCTTACTGCCAGGACTTTGAGTTTGTAAGCATTTTCTGTTTTAACAAAGACATGAGGTACTGCTGATATTTAAGCATGTGAAACTGGCAGTTTAAAGCCCTTACAGCTAAAGTAGCAGAAGTGTAAACTTTTGTCCCCCATCTATCCAGAGCTCTAGAATCCCTATCAGAGGGGACATGGGTTTTAGCAGTGGAAGCCTTAACCCCCTTTGGGACCCTGAGAAATTGTTTCTGGGTCCGCAGCAGGGTTTTTGTAAAGAAATTTATGAGAGTCAGGGACCCTGTAGTACCGGTCTGGCTTGACTGGTGCAGGGGGTAAAGAAATCAGGAGACAGACTGGATTCAGAGAAAACATCATCAACAATATCAAGCACAGGGGGGATAGCCAGGGGCCTGTGCTGAGGCAATAAAAGAAAGTCTCTGAGCCTTTTCTTGGATTCTGAGTAATCCTGGCTCTCCCAATGGAAATGTTCCCTCATGGTGTGCAGGGTTTCCCCAAAAGAATAATCCTCAGGCGGAGAGGCTGAAGGTATAGATTCTACTGCATCAGAGTCCTCATAGGGAGGAAGAGAATATCCCTGATCTGAAGAGGAATCAGAGGAAATAGGAACGTGGTCAGAGGAATCATAGTCAGTGTCTTGCCTAGGCCTTTTATCAGGAGGGGGATGGGAACCCCTGATCAAAGTAATTAGGTCTTCGGCCATTTTAAGCATCTGTTTCTTTGGCATGGATGACTGTCCAGGAGAATGCTGTACTTGTTTCCTTGTCTTTAATGGTGTTTTTGACTTTGCCTTGGCTGCTGCAGTGGACTTAATAGTAAGCTGTGAAGGTCTGAAAACACCCTCAGAAGCAGATACCTGCTCAGTGGCTCTGGACCCCATCTGAGGGAATAGTTTCCGCAGGCCCAATACCTTCAGCTTCCACAGGCCTAGGTGACTCCACATGGGAGTCGGATACGGCCTGTGGCTCTGAGGTAGCGGGTGTCAGGGGCTGCGAAAGCGCTTCATTGAGAACCGGCGACTGGCCTAGAAGAGGCTTAGTCGTCGGTTTTGGACCTCGGATGCCTGTCCTTTTCTTTGTCTTTGCGTTTTTTATGAATTCCGGTCGGTTGTTCCGACGGCATTATGTAGTTAAACCTTCGGCCAAAGTAATGTAAAGTAAAATCAAACCGATGCTTAGTGCGTCTGTTGAATCTAGCACAAAACCGACCACTAGTAACGTCGTGGTCAGGGCCTAGGCAAGGAATACAGTAAGAGTGAAAGTCCTTATGAGGTATTTGCTTCCCACAAGAAATACAATTGTTAACTCTTACTGACATCGGTCTGGAGCAAGAAAAAGTTTCCCCAACGGGGTACTTAGCTTTAGTGAAGACTTCGGTTCTGAAACTTTATTTCAAAAATCTCAGGAGTCGGCCGACCGGCACTTGCGAACTGCTTTTGCTTCGGGCACTGCGCAGCAAGAAAGACTGAAGAAAATGGCATCGGTTGCATCTTTTATACCCCTGGCACACTGACGTCAGGTAAGAGGCAACAAGAACCGACGCCGGACCTAGACTTTGGAACTCTGGCCGACTGCGGGTAGCCTGCCAGCAGGGTAACCCAAGTGTAATGACTGCAACAGTGAAACACGATGAACATTGGAAAGTGTCATGTAGAACTGACCTGATCTAATCCACCACCTGATATCTCTCTTGCATGCCTGAATGATTACTTGTGCTGCCATGCGTCAGTAAAGTATTGACCACTGTGCAGCTAACATCCATTGAAGAATTCTCATAAAATCTGGCTAGAGGTACTCAAGTTATTGCCACTGACACTGATACTAGAGTGTGAAGGACCAAACCAGGCTGAAATCTTGGGACTGTAATCTATATTTCTGACCTGTACCCAGATAGTTTGTACTCTTGAGAGAGGAAGACAGGCCATCACTGACTGTGTTGAAAACTGCTTCTATGAATTTCAAATTCTGAGTTGGTTGTAGGTGAGACTTCTCAATTTATGGTTAACCCCAGATGACAGCAAATCTGCAGTACCTGATTTTTTGTCCTTATTAACAGATGCCTGGTCAGGGCAGTAATCAGCCAGTCGTCTAGATATGGAAATACCCAGAATCCTTGCAGTCTCGAGTGAGCTGCAACTACTGCCATACATTTGGTAATTACCCTGGGGGCTGTGGTGAGGCCAAAGGGCAGAGCTCTGAACTGGTAGGGACTGGTTCACATCCAGAAGCATAGATACCTTCTGGATTGCCTGTTCATCTTTATATGATAGTATGCATCCTCAAAGTCTATCAAGCATATTCAGTCGTCCTTACCCAGAAAAGGGAGAATGGACTGAACAGTGACCATCTAAAACTGTGTGTCAGACTTGTCAAGCCGCTGAGATCCAAAATTGTTCTCCAGTCCATTTTTTTTTGGTAATAAAAAGAATCTCGAGTAAGTTCTGGATTCTGTCTGGGCCAGCAGAACCTCCTGGATGACTTTTTTCTAGCAGCTTATGTATTTGCAATGCTGCTCCTTTCCTCTGACTGGGTGGAACATTGGGAATTTTGTAAAGATGGATGTGGAAGGAAAAAGGGCATTACATAAAGATGGATGTGGAAAGAAAAAGGGCACTACATAACCTCTGGAAATAATCCTCTGCACCCAAGTATCTTTTTTATGCCTAGTCAGGCTCTCTGGTGCAGGGATAGTAGACCCAATTGCTTCTGGAAATGGACAATTGGGCTTCCTTTCAGAAGCTCTGGTATAGTCCTGTCAGAGAAAATCTCTGGACCCCTGGTTTTGCAAGCCTCCTCTGCTGTGGGGGTGTCATCATCCATTACAGTTCTCCCCTCTGCTCCTAGGGGAACTTTCTCCATATGTATCCTGGAAAGGACCCATGGACTTCCTGAACCACATCTTCCAACCACCTCGTTGATTCCTAGAAAAGGCTCTTTCAGGGGTCGAAAAACGTACGCCCAATACAGATGGGATCTTTCCATCCTTCTCACGCCTTGTAATGTGCCCTTCACTTTGGGGATAAATAAAGTGCCATCAAAAGAAGCACTGACGAACGAGAACTTGAAGGGCTCCACAAAATCACATAAACCCATCCAGGCATGCCTCCTAATGGATATGCCTGAACCTGCTGCTCTTGGGGCACCTTCGACTACATGCAAAATAAGCCTCATAGATGAATTTGAGATAGATCAGAGGAGAGCAGACTGAGAAGTTCTTTGATCAAATCCCTTTGCAACCTAGTAAAATGTGTCAAACAGTTCAGAAACCTATAGGCAAAGGTAGCTGAAGCACAGACGAGCTTCCCAACCCTGTCCACTGTCCAAGACTCTCTGCTGGGAGAATGAACAGAACTCTGGCAGGTTCCTTCTGAGTGGCTGCCGCCATAACCATGGCATCCCACAGGCACTCCTTTAGCCCAAAGTTCCTTCCCTGCAGGTGGAGCTAGAATCCCATCTGGCCTTTTGGGTACTGGTTCAAATGCATCAGGCTCCATCCATGCCCGACAGACCAAATCAATGAACTCATCAGCAGGTGGAGTAATCCAGGAAGTACACAGGCCAGCTCCAAAGGCCTCCAGAAATGTTGACTACTTGGCAGGTGAAGGGTTGTTGGGGGTCCAACCACCTCTCTTTTTCAGGATCTCCTGGAGGTGATCTTGGGGACCCTTCGCCCTCATCGAAGTCGGTATCTTCAGTGCCCAACTCTTGTGGGGACTCCAAGTGCCTCCTCTTGCACTTCCTCTTTTACGGACTTCCTTTGTAAATGGGATGTTCTGGGGAAGTGCCAGAAGAGATTATGAAAGATTTCAACTCCTTGGACTAGCTTGGGGGGATTCAGCTCCTGAAATAGCTTCTCCGAACGACACAAGCAACAAACCTTTCAGCATTAGTTTGCACTTTCTGCCCACCACCACTCAGGGTTAAAACTGTGGCAGATGGAACAATCTTCTTGTAGGTGTTGTGGACCTAAACAGTAAACAGAAAGATTATGGGCGTCCGAGACAGGTAACTTGTGCCCAAACTTTGCAAACTTTTTGAAACCGGAAGGGCCTTTTTCAGTCATTCTACAAACAGCAAGAAAAAAGCAAATAAAAAAGTTGTCTAAATATGGGCGACAGAAGAGGTGTCACCAACAATGGTAATTATGAATACACTAATGTGCAACGGAAGAAAGAATAAATACCAAAGATGGTATATACAGCAATACTATCACTACAAGGGTAAAGGATTAATATAAACTATAAAATGAAAGTGGAAAAGGCAGAAAATGAAGTTTAGAAAATATGAATTGTAACTTGGCTGAAAAACAGTGATGAAGCTCAACAGAGCTGTCCACGTCTTTTTGTGAAAAGCGGCAAACGAGATCAGAGATATGTTATGGGTTGGTGCATTATGGGTAAGGGAGAAGTTACAGAGGTTGTTTACCATGAGCTATAGTAACAGCGGAGTCGATCTGAGGATTGGCTCCAAATGCAAAAGTTAAGGATAGAAAGAAAATTGACAACTTCAGCTCTTGTGATAAGTACTACATAAAAACAAGCCATACAGTGACAAAAGTAATCTACAGTGGATATAAAAAGTGTACACACCCCTGTTAAAATGCCAGGGTTTTGTGATATAAAAGAATGAGATCACAATAAATCATTTCAAAACTTTTCCTACCTTTAATGTGACCTATAACCTATACAATTAAATTGAAAAACAAATATGTTAGGTAAAAAAATATAAAAAAAAAAAAAACTCTAAGCTGGTTGCACAAGTGTGCACACCCTTAAACTAATACTTTGTTGAAGCACCTTTTGCTTTAATTACAGCATTCAGTCTTCTTGGGTACACACCTGCCCTCAATTAGACTGATTAACCCCAAATAAAGTTCAGTTATCGTAGTAGGATTTTCCTGACATTTATTCAGTTGCCTGTTGCAACAAAAAGCCATGGTTCGTAGAGAGCTTACAAAGCATCAAACGGATCTCATTGTTGAAAGGTACGAGTCAGGAGAAGGATACAAAAAAATTATCATGGCATTGGATATACCATAGAATACAGTGAAGACAGTCATCAAAAAGTGGAGAAAATATGGGACAACAGTGACTTTGCACAGAACTGGACGTCCCTACAAAATTGATGTCAGGGAGGCTTCCAAGAGGGTCTATATTAGATAAACAAAAGTTTATCTTACCGAACGCTGACATTATCGAAAATCCCGGAACTCGAAACTGTAATTGTGGGGGGCTGCGCCCTCCACACCCCCCACTAAATATAGATTCCAACTCAGAGATCGCACTACAGTGAGGAAAGGGCAAATATTCCCATCTTCACTGTACTGCGATCTCACAATTCCGGTTTTGGGTTCCGGGATTTTCGCTCAGGTTAGCATTTGGTAAGATAAACTTTCGTTTATCTAACATAGACCCTTCCAAGAGACCTACAACAACACTGAAGGAGCTGCAGGAATTTCTGGCAAGTACTGCTTGTGTACTGCATGTGACAACAATCTCCTGTATTAACATATGTCTGGGCCATGGGGTAGGTTTGCAAGACGGAAGCCTTTCCTTACACAGAAAAACATTCAGGCCTGGCTAAAATTTGCAAAACAATACATCAAGTCTCCCAAAAGCATGTGGGAAAATGTGTTATGGTCTGATGAGACAAAGGCTGAACTTTCTGGCCACAATTTCAAAAGGTATGTTTGGTGCAAGAAACACTGCATCACCAAAAGAACACCATCCCCATGATGAAACATGGTGGTGGCAGTATCATGCTTTGGGGTGCTTCTCTTCAGCTGGAACTGAGGCTTTAGTCAAGGTGGAGGGAAATATGAACAGTTCCAAATACCAGTCACTTTTGGCCCAAAACCTGAAGGCGTCTGCTAAAAGGTGAAGATGAAGAGGAATTTCACCTTTCAACACGACAATGACTCCAAGCATACATCCAAATCAACAAAAGAATGGTTTCACCAGAAGAAAATTAAAGTTTTGGAATGGCCCAGCCAGAGCCCAGACCTAAGTCTAACAGAACATCTGTGGGGTGACCTGAAGAGGACTGTGCACAAGAGATGCCCTTGCAATCTGACAGAATTAGAGCACTTTTGCAAGGAAGAGTGGGGAAATACTGCCAAGTCAAGATGTGCCATGCTGACAGACTCCTACCCAAGAAGGCTGAATGCTGCAATTAAATCAAAAGGTGCTTCAACAAAGTATTAGTTTAAGGGTGTGCACACTTATGCAACCAGCGTATTTATATGTTTTTTTTATTTTTTATATTTTTCCCCCTAACAGATTTGTTTTTCAATTGAATTGTACAGGTTATAGGTCACATTAACAGTGGGAAAAGTTTTTAAATTATTTATTGTGGTCTCATTTTTTTTATATCACAAAAACTTGGCATTTTAACAAATTCATTTTAATGAATGACACCAAAGAAATGGGTGGTAAAGCCAAAAGTTAAAAATTCCTTTGCAAATCACCCCAATTTCATGTTTATTCAGATGTTAAAGTCACTCAAGAGCAACCATCCTGGGTGTGGAGGCAAAAATTGATGAGGAAATGCAAAAGCTGCATGAAGTCCACAAACTTCTGCTAATCTGTCCCCACATGCCAGGGTGGATTATAAATTAGTAGGATTACAAGGCAGCCAAAAAACTATGAAGACAAACTCATCAACCAAGCTATCTTGCACTATCCAAGAACAGATGACTGCGCCAATGACAATACTGCCCTACATATGGCACTGTAAAAAAGAGAAACCCAGTGTGACAGATTATGCCACACATGAAACACTCATGTAATGAGAAGTAATACCAGGTGCACCTCCAATAACAAATACAAAACAGCAGGGCTACTGCTTACCAATCAGCTTTTAGGTTTTCTCTGCAAATGAGCTTTTGAAAGTTATTTTTTAACTGTCAGCCACTATATCCGGAGCCTTTTGACAAAACAGTTATAATCTTGCAGTAATTGTAAATGCTCATATCACTAGAACCATGCACTAAAAAGTATTAACAGCAGAGTTGTTCAGCATCATCTTCACAGTAGTATTTTCACAATCTTATCATTCACTGAATTTAAAATCTTAAACGGATTCCTCCAATACATTAAAACAAGTTAAACATTTTGCAATCAGTCTACAAAGTGTTCCAGTTGTGTGTAGAGTCATAATGTATGTATTCAGGTGTGAAATTTTAAATGCTGCCAATGAATTCTGTTCACATAGCCTAGTTGCTGAAGTACTTAAAGAAATATTATGCATGTAAATATAGTTTAACATCCCACTAGCATCTCTAAACAATCAACTCATCAGCAACTGTACTGTTTATCATCATACAAGCAGCAATTTGACACCTTTCAATAACTTGTAGGTAATACTGTTCCATAGTTACAAGCGCAACTCCAAAAGGGCAAAAGTAGATTAACTAGAATAATCACTGAGCTGATCCAAAAGGAAATAGCTGTGCAACTTATCATAACAGTGGATGCTTGAATAGATCACCGTTAGCATAACCATATGAGAAGCATCCATGCACGTATCCTGCAAAGGATATCTTATGTCTGGCAGTCAAAGCTTTGGGTTGGTTCCTTCCTTCCACGCTATAGGTTCATCCTTAACATGAGAGTACTTGTTGGTATAAGGATGCATAGGTGCCCCAAAAAAATCAGATTTCTCGCCCAAAAAAGGGAGTTACTGCCTGAAACTAAGTCATGTCAAGAAATATTTATTAAATTTTTTATTTTATTTAACATTTGTTTACCTGGAAATTCCAACTTGGAACAGAGAATTTTCAGTGGAGGCCCGGGGAGAAACGCTCCAGGCACGTCTTTGTAATTTGGGGGGAAACTTGCGCACCTTGAGGAAACCCACATGAACACGGAGGGCATGCAGGCTCCGCACAGAAGGCACCCCAGCCGAGAACTGAACCAGAGAACCTCTTGCTTGAGGTGACAACGCAACCACTGCACCGTCCAAGAAAATATAAAGACACGTCATGTAAGAGGAGGAAAGTGAAGTAGGGATACCCCAAAATAGACGTAGAATGAGCAGAAAGAAAATGGGAATGTTGGGAGGGTGTTAATACTACTACAGTAATCTTTTCTAACACAACTCTACTGTGTTCTTCATTATATTGCCAAACTCAAGTAGAAAAGGTGGATTCATAAGGGCTAGAATCTAGAAGTCCCTGAAGAATAGTTTTAACAAAGCATGCTCAAGGCTCAAGAAGCGAAGTGTAGCTTCCAGTGCCTAGTGAAACTGCATTGCTAACCAATAAACCTAAAATCTATCCCTTTCCAAAAAGTAGATACAGCTCCAGGAGAGTGCGCACCGACATTACGGCAACAGTAACAAATATGAAAAGCCTGAGACATCTGGAAATACTTCTAGATATCTGTACTTGTTTTTCCTGGGTCTATATTATATGCTCGAAGAGACTTTTCTTCGAACATATAAATCGACACCTAAAGAGTGAACGCTCTAAAGCGCGAATGGCTATGTCTGCAAATTTTTTTCTGGGGGGGGGGGGGATTCAGTTGGGCGTTATCAAGAACTGCCCTTTTTCCCTCAACACAGAGCGATCTTGGAGTTGGTATATTTAGTTAGGGAGGGTGTGGGAGGTGAAGCCCCCCACTTGATTAGGGTTTTGAAGTTTGTGTTTTTTGTGTATGGCCCTGTGCCCCCCCCCCCCCAAGGAAAAAATTTGCGGATGTGGCCCTTCGCGCTTTAGGTGTTGATTACATGTTCAAAGAAAAGTCTCTTCAAGCATATAATATAGATCAGTTTTTCTTACCATTAAAGGAAACAAGAACCTGTTTAGATTTCCTACAAACATTTGCTCGTCCGGGCTTTTTTTTTTTTTTTTTTTTTTTTGGATTCAGGATATAACAGGGTAAGATGAATGGGTTGGTTTGAAGCAAATTCAGAAACATTTCTCATAAAGGAAGAGATGGTTCAAAGACTCACTAAACCTTTGAAAAATCAAAAAGGTTTCCATAAACACCAGGGCCAACAATTCATATACCCATCAGAGAAGAAAGAACAAAACAGTCTTCCATGTAAAATAAATTTAAAAAAGAACTGGCAAAAGATTCAAGGGGGGTGCTCCTACAACACAAAATTAAGGTCTCATGGAGGTGTACTTATTTTCAAGATGGTCTAGTGTATAAAACTCCTCTGATGAATTGTTTTAACTTGATATAAGGAAAAAAAGGGGTGAAAAATCTAAAGACAAACAAGCAGAAAAGCTTGACAGATAAGTAACTCCAAGGCCCAAACTGAGCAGCTCACACAGGTACTGAAGAACCACAGGAGCACATGCTTGAGATGGAACTTGTTCTCATTTATAGCAACAATGGTGGGAAATGGGGCAAGACTACGGTATCTGGGCCATCAGCAGGCCTCTACGTCAGAAATCCAAAGACTTACTACTGCAACTATGATGAACAGCTTCGGATATTGGAAGGCGGGGGGGGGGGGGGGGTAAAGAAACATTCCAGTCCACTTTAAAGAGAATGCATATTTTTTCCAGGACTTTTTGCAAAGAATCATGGAACAGAACCGCTCTGTCTATTGAGATAGGAGGCAAACAAGATGTACTTGGACAGTTCTCACCAGGAAGACAAGCTTCAGGAAGACCACTGGGTGCAGCACCAACTTACCAGGGCCTATTCAAAGAGTCTGCATTGTGTTGTTTTCTGGCTAGATGTATGCAGGCAGAAGAATGATAATGTTCTGCACTTCTAGATTCCAGGCAGTTATGGCTAGGTTGCAACAGAAATAGGATCTTGTCACTCCATGTTTGTTTATATACAACACAGCACTGTGGTATTTTCTGTTACCTTTAACAGGAATCCAAGAGTCCGCAGCTGACTTAGAGCTTTGAGGATTTTTATTAGAACCATCATCTCCTTGAAATTTCTGTGGTTGTGTCTGAAATGAGTCTTCTACATGCCCAGAATCTTGATACCCTGAGACACTGCATCCCCATTTAAAAATCTGAAGTGCCTTTTGCAACTGAGGAGAGAGAGAGAAAAAAAGGATGCCTGGAATTAGCAAAACTTGAATGGCCCACCATAACAGTTCCTTCATGCTGAAACTGGGAACAGAAAGTAGAATGAATAAAAGATAATAATAATAATCACAATAATGAGACACCACTGGATTTTTCTAATATGGTTTCTGGCAAATGAACCCATTATCAAACAAGCTATGGAACCCAGACTTCTGAGGAAAACACTTGCTGTAAACAAGCTCGGATTGTCCAGATTTAAGAAGTGGAGAAGAAAATGAGTCTTTCTGGGAAAAAAGGAAGTCTCGGTACAAGAGACACATCTCTAGGGAACGCCAACTTGCAAGTGGATCTATACACTGCTTTTTCAAGTTTAGTTTGAACCCCAAGCTGCAAAAACATTAGTAAAATGTAGAGGTGGCTAGAGTGCCTTGGACAGACAACTGAAATAAGGCAACCATCCCAAAGGGAAGAATATTAATGCATTTCAGTCTGCAGAAGACTATAACTGAGGGAAGGCACTTAGAGGCAGAAAGACCAAAATACAAAGATATAGCTTGAAAATGCAATCCCAAGGCAAAGAATCTTAGATAACCCTTATGTATTTTTTTCTACTGGAATGTGCAGGAATGTATCCTTCATGTCTAAAACTGACCAGAAAAGCCATGGGAAACAGCAGAAAAAAGGGGTTTCCAACTGCGGATCCTGAATTTTGCTAGAAGAAAAAGTGCAACTGTGAAAGGTCAATACTGGTCTTTGAAAACAAGAAACACTGGGGACTGGCTTCATTACCCCTGTGAATTACTTTTAGAACCCACACATCTGGGTTTACTAGTTTCCAGAGATAAAGGTGGCAGGAGAGACTGCCAGCAATTTGGGATGGAAAGCCAGGATGAGGAGAAGGGGGGAGACCGAGAAGAAAAACAATCTTTTTAAAAGAAGGGACCATGAGACCCTTTTCCATTCTGAATCACACTGCCATTTTTCTTGTATTGTTTTTTTAGCAGGTTTTTGCTGCAAAGCTTTAAAAGGCTTCTGAAGAGGAGACAAAGTTGTTTTGACTCCTTCGATTAATTTTCCCCTTTCTTCTAGTTTCTTAAGTACCACAGGTAAAGAATCTCAGAAAAGGTATCTGTTAAATTGTGTATTATAAAACTAAGCCTATACATAGACAAGAAAATTTAGTAATCTGACCAAGCCATCTATGTATTACTGTACCTGAAGCAGCACTGATGTACAGCATCTAATACTTCAAAAGCACAGCAGAATTTAACATTTAAAGTTAGATATATTATATGAATTAGGAAGACTAGCTAGCATTTGTTGCTTTATCCATCATGACGACAAAAAACAGATAAGATATTCAGACTGCTAAATGTGAAAGATGTGTACACTTTTTTCCTAATCTGTCAAAGGTATGGCTGTCTTTATAGTTCCGGCCAAGATTAGTATTAGAAAAGGCCTTGGAACTTCTGCCTATGGCCGGGGGGGTGGGGGGTAAGAGACAGCAGTGTCTACCATAGGATTTTTTTTATACAGAAAAATGTGTGTATGCAGTACCATACAGAAAACGTCAGATTTCTTGGAGGCCGTGAGACAGAGGCTAACGAAAAGGCATACTCAAACAGGGGGATTGGTCAATGGATTTGGGGATTCCATACTTAGTGACAAAGTTCTTTTCTGAGATCCTACAACCTCCTTACCTTTCCACATAAAATATGATTTGAATTTTGAAACTGTATCACCAAAAGATATTTCTTCAATGGCAGAGAATGGAAGAGAGAGCATTTTCAGACAGATTTTGACTCAGACTAATAGAGGACAACTGTTAGGTGTAGTTCAGACCCTCAACATCAGATTCGGAAACAGCCTCCTCTTCTGACTAAGGGGGAATGGGTCTCTCTCTCTTAACTAAGACACAAGCTGGAAGAAAGGTGGGGAAACAGGACTGCTTTAAACAAGCCCTTGCAAAAAACTGCATCAATCTTCTGGGAAAACCTCTGCACAGAAAGGGTAGAGGGAAGGGACAAATGTTTGCATTCACTTCTTAGGGACAAATGTTTGTGTTCACTTCTTAGGAAAGTGCTCCTCTGGCTTCAGCGTCGGAACACTTTAGCCCCTGCTCTCCCCTATTTGGATACACCTGTGTGGACTTCCAGACCTACATCTCAAGCCTTCCCAGCTTATTCAGTCCGCCAAGCAACTCAACAAACTGTGCTGCTCTCTCCCCCTATTTGGACTAGAAACAAGCCTCCCCTTGAAGAAACCAAGGAACTTTAGCCCCTGCTCTCCCCTATTTGGATACACCTGTGTGGACTTCCAGACCTACATCTCAAGCCTTCCCAGCTTATTCAGTCCGCCAAGCAACTCAACAAACTGTGCTGCTCTCTCCCCTATTTGGACTAGAAACAAGCCTCCCTTGAAGAAACCAAGGAACTTTAGCCCCTGCTCTCCCTATTTGGATACACCTGTGTGGACTTCCAGACCTACATCTCAAGCCTTCCCAGCTTATTCAGTCCGCCAAGCAACTCAACAAACTGTGCTGCTCTCTCCCCTATTTGGACTAGAAACAAGCCTCCCTTGAAGAAACCAAGGAACTTTAGCCCCTGCTCTCCACTATTAGGATACACCTGTGTGGACTTCCAGACCTACATCTCAAGCCTTCCCAGCTTATTCAGTCCGCCAAGCAACTCAACAAACTGTGCTGCACTCTCCCCCTATTTGGACTAGAAACAAGCCTCCCTTGAAGAAACCAAGGAACTTTAGCCCCTGCTCTCCCTATTTGGATACACCTGTGTGGACTTCCAGACCTACATCTCAAGCCTTCCCAGCTTATTCAGTCCGCCAAGCAACTCAACAAACTGTGCTGCTCTCTCCCCTATTTGGACTAGAAACAAGCCTCCCTTGAAGAAACCAAGGAACTTTAGCCCCTGCTCTCCCTATTTGGATACACCTGTGTGGACTTCCAGACCTACATCTCAAGCCTTCCCAGCTTATTCAGTCCGCCAAGCAACTCAACAAACTGTGCTGCTCTCTCCCCCTATTTGGACTAGAAACAAGCCTCCCCTTGAAGAAACCAAGGAACTTTAGCCCCTGCTCTCCCCTATTTGGATACACCTGTGTGGACTTCCAGACCTACATCTCAAGCCTTCCCAGCTTATTCAGTCCGCCAAGCAACTCAACAAACTGTGCTGCTCTCTCCCCCTATTTGGACTAGAAACAAGCCTCCCCTTGAAGAAACCAAGGAAGTATGTGCACCATCTGCTAAACCTACTGTTCTGTAGTTATTTTAGCCCCACTAGGTGTTCTGAACGCTTCCCTGCCAAGAAGCCAGCAGTCAGCCCTTCCTCTTCTTTTTTGTACAACCACCCTTCCTCTTCTACTAGCTCCACTTACCTACACTATCCTCATCCTCCTCCACTCAGTTATTCTACCCCTTCAACAGCCTCTGTGGACCTTAGTTGCATCCCAGCACCTGGCCACTAGATGGCGTCCTCTCCCTATTAATCTAATTACTGCCTTATACTCTATTCCTTCTTTATCTTCTTCCCCTTTAATCTGTAAAGCCCTATTTCTTACTTTACTCTCTTAATCCACTATAGTCCTCTCTTTCATACTACATCTCTGTCCCCTGTACTTACCTGTTGCTTTCCCTACTCCAACGATAGATTCTTGATCTTCCCTTGCCTTCCTGGACCTCTGCTGTCCTACTCTCCTACCTTGCTGCATTGCCAGCCCCCCCCCCAGAAGATAAGTTTATCCTACACTTCTCTGTCTACTATCACTACTGGTAAGGCCCTTTTCTTTCCTCCTATATCCAAGCTCTCCACTGATAGTTTTTTTTCCTGGCCTCTCTCCTTCTGTGGCTCTTCCCGCTCCGTTCGCCCTGCCGGCTCACTCCGCTCCCCTACCCTACCCCCAAATCCCACCCACCCCAGTGCATCTACATTTATAGTCCCCTCCTAGCCCCTCCCCTATACCACTCTGCCTATCCCATCACTCTGCTCCTCCCCCTCCTACAGATTTCTCTTTAATCCGCCCCTCCCCCTCTCACTCCCCTTTCCCAACTGCTCTTTCTCATATATCCCCTCCTTATATCTCTATACTCCATAGCCTACCACTACCCTATCTTCCAATATCTATCCTACACTACTCCTCCATGACTCTTTCACACTATCTCACCCCATTTACATGTCTTTTCATTCTTACCATTCTGTATAATGCATCTTCTTATTCCAATACCACACTACCCACCTCTTTTTCACCCCACTCATCATCCACTATCTCCCTTCCACATCCTTCATCCCTCCATTTTTCTTTTATATCCCCCTCCCTCCTTCATCCAAATCCATTTCATTACTTTAAACTAAAACACCATACACTCTACAAAAAATCTCCCACTTTCAAATGTAAATTACATCTCCCTTTTACTTCACTCCACATTTCTAGGTTTCAACTCCTCTACTCCTCCTCTTGTCTTGCTCTCGCAGGAGATGTCCATCCTAACCCTGGGCCAACACCAACTAACATTCTCTCTCCCACTACCCCCACAAATAGGCACAATAATAAATACCTTACATTTATTACCATTAATACCCAGAGTATTAATAACAAAATAACAAACTTTCATGCCTGGCTAAATATAAATGAACCTGACATTGTAGCAGTAACAGAAACCTGGTTAAAACCTCAAACTAGTAACTCTGAAATTTTACCACCTGGCTACCAAGCACTCAGGTCCGATCGCCAAAACAAAAAAGGTGGTGGTGTAGCCTTAGTCTACAACTGCCTGCTAAATCTTACCCCATACCAAAATACCATTCCCAACTTTAATAATGCAGAACTAGTCATAGGAATCCTCAAAATAAACAACTTCAAAAGTATCTGTATTATAACCATCTATATCCCTCCTGGAGACAACTCCTCCACCCTAGAGAATATTCTCTGTTGGGCCTCAAACAATATTAAACAGGAAACTTTCATTCTAGGTGATGTAAATATTGATTGGAATAATATTAATAACAATACTCCCCTTCAGTCTATCAATCTTTATAATTTTACTCAACTAATAAACAACATTACCAGACCTAACAAAACCAACCCTCCAGGGTCCATCTTGGACTGGATTCTAGTCAGCCACCCTAACAATATCTCCAACTCGGGTACCTTACCAGACTCATTAAGTGATCATCTCCCAGCCTTTATTAACCGAAAACCCAACAGCTCCCACACCAACAACAATATGCCTACTCTAGAACCTAACTAATTTTAATCCTTCAGTATTTTCAGAAACCCTTCGACTAACAAACTGGGATTCACTAAACACTCTTCCCTAGATGAAGCCCTAGAACTCTTCAATACTACCTTCCTTAAAATCCTAGATTCCCAAGCCCCTCCCATACAAAAGGATAAAGTTCAACTCTGCCCCTTGGCTAACTAAACACACTAAAACTCTAATGCGACAAAGGGACAAAACATGGAAACTATACAACAAAAATAAAAACTCAGCCTCTTTACTGCAATTTAAGCAACTCCAATCTTGCTAAAAACTTATTATAAAAGATAAGAAATCTTACTACGCAAACTTCAGTCCTCCCTCACAAATAATCCCAAAAAATTCTGGAATTCCATCCATTCACTCTTACACCCAGGTACAAAATCCAATCCCTGTCCAGACAATAATAAGACTGACACTGAAATAGCAACTCTCTTTAACTCATTTTTACTGGCTCAATAGCTGAACTGACTAAATCCTTCTCCTCTTCCACCCTACCCCTAACCTAAGGCATCCTTCTGCACCCATCCCTCACTCCAACTCTCATAACCCTCCTCCCACTTTCATTCTACATCCTGTGTCTACCACCAGCATCAAACAACTTCTTCTCAAACTCAAACCATGCTCCAATGCCCCTGACAACATTCCATCACTCTTTCTCAAGCTCGCAGCAAATGGCATCTCCATACCTATCAGCATTCTCATCAATAGATCCATCCAAGAATCTTATGTTCCCAAACTTTGGAGAGCTGCCCACATTCTGCCCCTCCATAAAGGAGGCAAAATAACACCATCTCTAACTTCCGCCCAATAGCAATTCTTTCCCCAATTTGAAAATTCTTGAAAATGCATACACCGCAACTCATGCCCTACCTTCTCGATAACCATCTCCTCACTCCTACACAACATGGGTTTCGCCTGGCCACAGTACCATAACCGCTCTTCATTCCTTCCTAGAAATTGTCAACCAAGCCCGTGACTCTGGAAAAATTGTCTCCACTGTTCTTCTTGACCTTTCTAAGGCCTTGACACTATATCCCACACTCTCCTTCTCAACCACCTCTCTAACCTCAACCTCTCCCACAACTCCCTTTCTTGGTTCAGAAGTTATCTCTTTGATAGATCCCAAGCTGTGAAATGGAATACTGGTACCTCAAAATTCCTACCTACCCCTACCGGAGTCCCTCAGGGTTCTATTCTCGGGCCTCTGCTCTTTAACATTTTTATCAATGATCTCCACTCTTCTATTCCTCTTGCTCAAATAGTCCAATACGCAGATGACTCCACTATTATCTGCTCTGCGCCCAACCTTCCCGAGCTCCAAGCCAAAACCCAATTGGCCTTCACAACCATAGAAAATTGGATGCTTCAAAATCATCTCTCCCTCAATGCAAAAATCCCACATCATTCTCTTCTACCCCTCAAAAGCTCTGACTCCTGATAAGTCATCCTTCATAATTTCCAGCCTCTCCCAGTCCTCAATAGAAGTTGTTAGTAGTGCTAAATTACTCGGAGTAACCATTGATGAACACCTGAAATTTAACAATCATATTCAACTAAACATAAAGAAAACTCATCAGAAGCTCGGTATGCTTTATAGAAATGCAAACTTTCTTACTCCATCTTCAAGACAAACTCTCGCCACTACCTTCCTTCTCCCTTCTCTACTGTATGGTGCTCCTCTTCTATCCAATCTCTCCTCTTCTATCTCCGCAAAACTCGAAAGCTGCTACTATAAAATTGCCAAATTCGCTACTAACTCCACTCATTCTACACACCACTGCATCTGCCTCCGTAGTCTCCAATGGTTAGAACTCCCTAATCAACTCAATTTCCTCCAACTTACTACTGCACACAAACTAATCTTTAAACCTACTGCTTGCCCAGCATTATCTAATACCTTCACCATATACAATCCTCCAAGGCCCCTAAGATCTAGCCACCAAAATCTTATTTCAGTTTACAAACCCAAACGACCCCCTGGCCAGCTCCTACTTTCCTATACTACAGCAAAAATGGAACTCACTTCCTTCCCTTCTAAGAGCCACTACAAGCTATGAACACTTTAAATCTCTTCTTCATTCTCACCTCTTCCAAAATTGGAAATGTAATTGTATACTTCCTACCTAGATCTCAATTTATCCTAGTTCCATCCCACCCCCCCTGGTTCCCCTTCTTCTGTCTCTCTCCCTAGCTCCCCTCCCTTCTTCATTATCTCCTCCTTCCTCCCTGATTAAACCCTTTACCTTCCTTCAAGTGCTATGCTCACTCTCACCTTAACTCTTTTGCCTTTTTCTCTAGGTGGTCTCCTGGACTCAACCACAATTTGAACATTAGTTTTCTGTTCTTTTTCTATCCTCTTCTAACACCTCTCCTTTAATTTCTTTGCTTCTTCTTTTTCTCCCATGCATCCATGCTCTTGCATTCAAACTCTATCTATAATTTGCTTTCCTTTCCTACTTACTAACATCACACTTGCACTAATATATCTTTTTCTTATGTATAGTGCCCATTGCACCTCATTCTTGTTTGGAAATTGTTAAAGTATTATGCTATTAGAACAGAGTGTGTTTTTGTGTGTAAGTATTAGTTTAGATTTTTTCTGCTGTTTTTTTGTGTGTAATGTATTATCATGGAGCTTTTCTCCCCGGGCCTCCACTGAAAACGGGCTTTCGGGCCCAGTGGACTTCCCCGGTTATCAAACTGGAAATAAATAAATAAATAAATAAATAATAAATCTCGAGTCTAATTTCTTGAAGTCATACCTCTTGGAGCAAATCTAGACAAAAGGTCCAAAATAAGGACAGATTTTAAATATTAATCTCAAACATGGACATTTGCTAGAACAGCAGTACTTGTGTTAGCATGACTTTTCTGAAGGATATGACTATTCAGATTCAAATGCATACCATTATATAGTGACTTCTATCCTCAAGTGATTTGCCAGAAAACCACAAATATTATGAACATATCACAAATATGAAGCAAAAATCTGAAAATTCTGCGAAATATCTGGACAGCTGAAAGATATACTTAAAGTGAGAATTCCACTGGCCAGACCATCAAAAGTGACCTGGAGACATCCCCATTGATCAGAACTTGGTACATGCCTGTCTCTCCCTCATAGAAACGTGTGGAACACCTAAAAAACCCCAGTCTCTGTAGCCTCCTAAGGGGGTCATGCCACAGGGATGCAGAGAGACAGTCAACGGTTTCAGAGCTGCAAATGTGTCTTAGAGTTGCCAGTTCCATTCAGGAAAGTTTACAAGCCTCTACAGAAATGTTTTTATACTGAGGGTGAAGATCCACTGAAGGACAGCGCACTGCCATGGCTGCATGCATCAAATCCCAGAGATGCGTGTCCTCAAGAAATAATTTTAAACTGCACCTTATAGCTTTAGAAGCAAACGACAGGCAAAATCTTGACAGGACATCACTTTCTGCTGCTCAATACAAAAAGACAAATTCATGCATTGGTGTCCTTATAAGCAGCCAGTTTACTGCAATACCATTTAAACTTAGACAGAAATGGTTAAAACAAATTTTTTTCAGAGAAAAAGGGTGGTTCCCCTACAGGGAAATTTACTAGCCCAAAACACTGCTGAGGTAGATCCTCAACACTCACCCTGTTAAGTTGATGAGAAGTCTGCATAACCACACACATCAAAAAAGTTCTGATTTTTGGCACCTTAAGTCCTTCTTGCATCAGAAAATAACCTTGTGATAAGGGTCAACACATGGTATATGAGGAATGAGCCCAATGCTTTGTAAACTGAAAGAATGTCAGATATCCTTGCTAGGACACATTCAACAATATGCCCAATATAGCAGTTGCTACTGCAAAAGTGATCTAATGAAGATTACCATCTGGATGTATCAACTATGATTTAACACCAGCATCATGCTCCAGATGATGAAAAATAAGTCCATCTATCCACCAGTAAAGGAAAGTAGTGTAAAATCTTACCATAACCATAAATATCCTTCTCTTCCATGTTGCAGTTTTTTGCAGGTGGGTTTACCCTTCTTCCTTCCAGTTCATCCGTCCAGGATTCCAAAGATTTTCAGTCCCACTAGGTGTGCCGAACGTCTGACTTGGCTGCAGGAAAGTGGGCCATAAAAGTGACATCTGCACACAAGCTCTCAGAAAGTACAGTTGTGTACACTTACCATAAATATAGATGTTCAAGTATATTCACTGTTGCAGTCATCACATTCAGGTTATCTGCCTGCAGGTAGCCCTCAGTCGGCCTGAATACCAGAGTCTTAGGATTTCTGCGTCGGATGCTGTCACTTCTTCCATGACGTCAGGGGTATAAAACATGCAGCTGACGCCATTACATAAGTTTTTCTTGCCCCCGATTCAGGAGCCCCAAAATAGGAAGCAATTACGTGATATGGAACACCCCCAGCAAAAAGCAAATACCAATGATATAAGATATGCCAAACAAAAAAGATAGGTAGAAGTAAAGAAAAGTCGGGTGCTGGAGGGAGGGTAACCAGGACTGCAACAGTGACTGCACTCAAACATCTACATTTATAAGTGTACACAACTGTACTATGTTCTTCGTGTTTCACTGTTACAGTCATCAAATTTGGGTTGATTCCCAAAGCTGAGGATGGGTGGAGGTAGTTAAAGAAGCATTAGGGCTGGCAAGCAGGCCCTGTAAGACTGCTGTACCGAATCCAGCTCTGGATTTAGAAAAGATATGTAAAGTGGTAATGCTTGGTGGAAGTGTGTCCAGAGCTCCACGTTGCAGCTTCCAGGATGTCCCTGGTAGGAACCCCCATGAGAAATGCTGTAGAGGTTGATGTAGCCCTAGTGGAATGTATTCTGATCCCGTGTGGTAGGTTTCCCATGGTATTTGTAGCAGAAATGGATGCAGTGTGCTATCCATTTAGAAATGGTTTACTTTGAAATGGCCTTGCCCTCTGCCCTGCAGCAAAGCTGACTAGCAGCTGGTCAGATTTCCTGAAAGGCTTAGTCCTGTCCAGATAGAACCTAAGCTGCCTGTGCACATACTGAGAGTACAGGATCCTTTCCCCTTTATTCTGAGGATTAGGGAAAAAGTTGGCAAATGAATGCATTGGTTTAAAGCCACACTAGATACCACCTAGGGCATAAGTGATGAGTTAGTCCTGAGGGAAACCCTGTCCGCATGGAAGATAATGAGGGGTTCCACGGCCATAAGGGCCTGCAATTCAGACACTCTTCTTGCTGAAGTGATGGCTAGAAGTAAAGCTGTTTTCCATGAGAGGAATTTTAACTCTGCTGTAGCAGCAGGTTCAAAGGGCGGAAGCGTGAGTTTTTCAATACAAAGTTAAGGTCCCAGGCTGGAGTTAGAGTTCTCCGGGGGGGTCTTAAATTTTTGGCTCCTCTCAGGAACTGTTTGACCAGAGGATGAGAGAAGAGGGGTGGGCTCAGTATTATAACGAGCTGAGATGGCTGAGGCATGAATCTTAACTGAAGTGAAGGAAAGGCCTTTGTGGAGCATTTCTGTTAAATAATCTAGTCTATGAGGTAAGCTGGGCACAGTTGTGTCCATTCCCCGAGACTGGCTCCAGGAACAGTGTCTTTTTCACTTATCCGGATAGGATTTTCTAGTCCTAGGCCTCCTTGCCTCAAGGATGACATCCAGCACCTGCTTACTGAGGGTTGCTGCTGATGAGTTCAGGGGATGAGCCAGGCTGCTAGGTTCAGGGTCTCTAGATGAGGGTGCAGAATCTGGCCCTCCTGCTGGGACAGCAGGGAAAGGGTCTGAGGCAGGTTCCATGGTGGCACTACTGTCAGACTGCGCAAGAGAGGCTACCAGTGCTGGCGTGGCCAGTCTGGTTCAATCAGGATTGTCCTGTTTGATCTTTGGTAGAACCTTTGAGAGGAGGGGCAGAGGGGGAAACACAGATTGAGAGGCTTTCCCAGGTAAAGGACAGGGCATCCACTTTCCAAGCTTGGCTGTGGGGAGTTCTGGTGCAATATTTGCTCAACTGAAAGTTCTGAGGGGAGGCAAAGAGGTCCACCTCTGGTGCCCCCCACCTGTTCCTCAAAAGCTTGAATATTTCACGTTTCAGTTTTCACTTGTGTGGGTCCATGAGATTTCTGCAGAAGTTGTCTGTCAGTGAGTTTAGTTTGCCAGGCAGGAATTGAGCTTGCAGGTGCACTTGGTTGCTCAAGGCTGTGTTCCACAGAGCCATGGCAAATCTGCAGAGTGGGTAAGAATGGGTTCCCCCCTGCTTGTTTGTGTGTCACAAAGTACAGTTGTGTACCTACCATAAATGTAGATATTACAGTATATTCACTGCTGCAGTCATTACACTTGGGTTATCCTGCTGGCAGGCCACCCGCAGTCGGCCAGAGTTCCAAAGTCTAGGTCTGGCGTCGGTTGCTGTCGCCTCTTCCCCGACGTCAGTGCGCCAGGGGTATAAAAGATGCAACATACACCATTTTCTTCAGTTTTTCTTGCCCCGGATGTCAGGTGCCCCCAAATTGGTAGGCTGAAAATTATGCCAATAAGTATGCATGCACAAAAATAACATTTCCTTCATCTATAAGCAAATACACCACATAGGTTGTATAGGATAGAGAAGTACAGATAAGTCCCAGCAAAGAAAGGGGGATGGTGGGTGGGTAACCTGGACTGCAACAGTGAATACACTCGAACATCTACATTTATGGTAGGTACACAACTGTACTATATTCATCGTGTTTCACTGCTGCAGTCATTACACTTGGGTTGAATCCCAAAGCTTAGGTTGGGTGGCTGGTCCTAAATAGGATTAGGAGAGGCTACCAGGCCCTGCAGAACTGCAGTGGCAAAGCCTGATCTGGATTTAGAGTAGAGAGGTAAGTGGTAGTGCTTGGTGAAAGTGTGCACTGAACTCCAGGTCGCAGCTTCTAAAATGTCTTTGGTTGGTACTCCTCTGAGAAAGGCTGCTGAAGTGGATGCTGCCCTGGTAGAAAGTGGCCTAATGCCCTTAGGCACTGATTTGCCATGTTGTGCATAGCAGAAGCGAATGCAGTGTCCTATCCATTTTGAAATATTCTGCTTTGAGATAGGCTTTCCTTGTGATCCTGCAGCATAAGCTACAAACAGTTGCTCAGTTTTTCTGAAAGCTTTTGTTTTGTCCAAGTAGAATCGTAGTTGTCTGTGTATGTCCAAAGCGTGCAGAAGTCTCTCCCCTTTATTCTGGGGATTTGGATAGAAAGTTGGTAAATTAATGGTTTGGTTAAGAGCCACACTGAAAACCAACTTTGGCATATAAATGTTGGGTTTGTCCTTAGAGAGATCCTGTCCTGATGAAAAATGATGAAAGGTTCCACTGCCATTAATGCCTGTAACTCTGAGACTCTTCTTGCTGAGGTTATTGCTAGGAGCAGAGCAGTTTTCCATGATAAGAATTTTATATCAGCTGTGTTGGCCGTCTCAAAAGGAGGCAGTGTGAGCTTTTCTAAAACAAAATTGAGGTACCAAGTAGGTATTGGTGCTCTCCTTGGGGGTCTTATGTTTTTTGCACCTCAGGATGTGAAAAAAATAGGAGGTTCCGTATTGTAATGAGCTGAAATGGCAGAGGCATGGATCTTAATAGATGAGAAGCATCAAGCATCTCAGTTAGGTATTGTAAAATCTGAGGAATATTTGGAACAAGTGGTTCGAGTCCTTGTGCCTGGTTCCAAGCACATAATCTCTTCCATTTTTCTGCATAAGATTTCCTAGTGCTGGGCCTCCTGGATTCTAAAATGACATCCATAACAGCTTTAGAGAGAGGTGTGGTTTGAGTGGCTATATTATCTGCCATGCAGCCAGATTTAAGGTTCTGAGTTGGCTGTGCAGAATCTGATTGTTTTATTGAGTCAGAAGATGAGGAATTTGAGGTAAAGGCCAGGCGGGGCCTTGAGACAAGCTCTTTAGGATTGGGTACCAGTGCTGGCGTGGCCAGTCTAGGGCAAATAGGATCATTTTGGGCTTCTCTTGTCTGACTTTTAGGAGCACCTTGGGAAGAAGAGGCAGAGGAGGGAAGGCATAAACTGTCAGGGTTTTCCAGCTGAATGATAGAGCATCCACTTTCCATGCTTGTGAGTGATAAGTTCTTGTGCAGAATTTCTGTAGTTGGTAGTTGTGAGGGGATGCAAAAAGATCTATGTCTGGGCGTCCCCATTTCCTTGTTATCATGCTGAAGACCTGTGGATTTAGTTTCCATTTGTGAGGATCCATGAGATTTCTGCTTAGTTCGTCTGCCAGTGTATTTTTCATTCCTGGCAGGAACTGTGCCTGCAGATGTACTTGATAGGTCAGTGTTGTGTTCCACAAAGTCATGGCTTTCCTGCAGAGGGGGTAGGAATGTGGGGGTAGGAATGTGTGCCCCCTTGCTTGTTTATGTACCACATAACTGTGGTATTGTCCGTCTTTAGTAATAGTTGTCCTGGATGTAGTAGATCCTTGAAGGCCGTCAGGGCATTCTGTACAGCTAGCATCTCTTTTTGATTGATGTGAAGATGCATTTGTTCCTTGGGCCACGTGCCCTGAATACATTTTCCTGCCATGTCTGCCCCCCAGGCATAATCCGATGCATCCATTGTTATTGTCTGCCTGGCTGTGGGCAAGGTGAAAGGCTGTCCCTTGTTGTGGTGACAGGCCCGGGACCACCATCGAAACTCCTGTTGTAAGCAGGGAATTAGAGTTATTATTGTTTCCAGGCTGTGGCAATGTTGAGTCCAAACACTTTTTAGATACCATTGTAGTTTCCTCATATGCAGTCTAGCATATGGAATTAGTAGAATGCAGAATGCCATGAAGCCCAGGGCCTGCAGAAGTTTTCTTGCAGGGAGCTGGGTCTTTGTTGCCATCATTTGAAAGTAATGAGTCAGTTGCCTTTGCTTGTCTGGCGTGAGGATAAGCCATCTGGGCAGTTGTATTTAAGCTTGAACCCAGGAATATTATCTCTTGAGAGGGCACTAGTTTTGATTTCTTTTCGTTTATTGTGTACCCTAGGCAACTTAGTACTCTTTTCACAAAAGCCAGATGTTTTAGTAGAATGTCCTTGCTCTCTGCTTGAATAAGGCAGTCGTCCAAGTAGGGATATATCTGAATTCCTCTTTGTCTGCAATATGCAATTACTAGTGCCAGGCATTTTGTGAAGACCCTGGGCGCAGCAGATAAGCCAAAGGGCAGTGCAAAGAATTGGTAATGCATTGAGCCAGCTATGAATCTGAGGTATCTTCTGCAAGATTGTCTGATTGGGACATGCAGGTATGCCTCCTTGAGGTCCAAAGTAATTAGCCAAGCCTTCTTGCCCAGCATGGGTAGAAGTTGCTGCAGTGTTAACATTTTGAATTTTGGAACATCCAGGAAAGTATTTAGGATTGACAAGTCCAGTATTGGTCTCCAGGCTTTGTCCTTTCTGGGTACTAGGAGAAGTCTTGAGTAAAATCCTTGTCCCTGTTCTTGTTGTGGTACACTTTGAATAGCTCCCATGTCCATGAGAGCAGCTATTTGCTTTTGTGCCTCTGCCCATTGGTTTTGTGGCAGGTCCGGCATACCTTTTGATTTTGGAAGGGTGTGAAAGCGGAACCTGTAACCCTGAGAAACAACACAGTACCCATTTGTCCTGGGTGATTATGTGCCAATTTTATGAGAAAAGTGCTAGATTTCCCCCTAAGGGTGCTGCCAAAAGGCAAGTGCTTGGCATTTGTAGAGGGAAGTCATTGGGACCGTTTCCTATAAGGTTGTGATTTGTCTTCTCCTCCTTTGGGGGCTGAAGCACCCAACTGTTTAGGTCTGTAGGAGCCTTGGGGCTGAGATCTGCCTCTTGGGCATCTGTATCTGCCTCTTTGTGGCTTGTCTGACACCGGAAAGGACCAATTTTTTTGAAGACCAGTTTCTGCTAAACCTAGGTGGTTGTACCTGTAAGAAATCCTTCACTGTCTGCAATGATTTTGCTTTATCCTCCATTTTCTTTAACACCTCTTCTGCCTTAACACCAAACAAAGTATCATGCTGTAGTGGAGCATCCAATAATTTTACTTTAACATGTTCAGGTAAACTTTGTTCTTTCAACCAAGCCTTCGAATGACAGAGCCTGAAACTGCGGCTCTACAAGAAGCCTCTAATGAATCAAAACCACATTACAGAGTATGCTTTCCCACTTGTTCAGCTGCATGCAATAAATCCTGCATTTCCTTAACGTCAGTACTTTGAGTTTGTAAGCATTTTCTGTTTTAACAAAGACATGAGGTACGGTTGATATTTAAGCATGTGAAACTGGCAGTTTAAAGCCCTTACAGCTAAAGTAGCAGAAGTGTAAACTTTTGTCCCCCATCTATCCAGAGCTCTAGAATCCCTATCAGAGGGGAAAGGGTTTTTTTTTTTTTGCAGTGGAAGCCTTAACCCCTTTGCGACCCTGAGAAATTGTTTCTGGGTCAGCAGCTGGGTTTTTATAAAGAAATTTATGAGAGTCAGGGACCCTGTAGTACCTGTCTGGCTTGACTGGTGCAGGGGGTAAAGAATCAGGAGACAGACTGGATTCAGAGAAAACATCAACAACAATATAAAGCACAGGGGGGATAGCCAGGGGCCTGTGCTGAGGCAATAAAAGAAAGTCTCTGAGCCTTTTCTTGGATTCTGAATAATCCTGGCTCTCTCAATGGAAATGCTCCCTCATGGTGTGCAGGGTTTCCCCAAAAGAATAATCCTCGGGCGGAGAGGCTGAAGGTATAGATTCTTCTGCGTCAGAGTTCTCATAGGGAGGGAGAGAATATCCCTGATCTGAAGAGGAATCAGAGGAAATAGAAACCTGGTCAGAGGAATCATAGTCAGTGTCTTGCCTAGGCCATTTATCAGGTGAGGGATGGGAACCCCTGATCAAAGCAATTAAGTCTTCAGCCATTTTAAGCATCTGTTTCTTTGGCATGGATGACTGTCCAGGAGAATGTTGTACTTGTTTCCTTGTCTTTAATGGTGTTTTTGACTTTGCCTTGGCTGCTTCAGTGGACTTAATAGTAAGCTGTGAAGGTCTGAAAACACCCTCAGAAGCCGATACCTGCTCAGTGCCTCCGGAGTCAGTGCTCAGTGGCTCCGGACCCCATCTGAGGGAATAGTTTCCGCAGGCCCAATACCTTGAGTTTCCAGAGGCCTAGGTGTCTCCACGTGGGCGTCGGATATGGCCTGTGGCTCTGAGGTAGCGGGTGTCAGGGGCTGCGAAAGCTCCTCACTGATAACCGGTGACTGGCCTAGAAGAGGCTTCGTCATCGGTTTTGAACCTCGGATGCATGTCCTTTCCTTGTCTTTGCGTTTTTTATGAATTCCGGTCGTTGGCTGTTCCGACGGCATTATGTAGTTAAACCTTCGGCCAAGGTAATGTAAAGCAAAATCAAACAGACGCTTAATAGTGCATTTATTGAATCTAGCACAAAACTGACAACTAGTAACGTCGTGGTCAGGGCCTAGGCAAGGAATACAGTAAGAGTGAAAGTCCTTATGAGGTATTTGCTTCCCACAAAAAATACAATTGTTAACTTTTACTGACATCAGTCTGGAGCAAGAAAAAGTTTCCCCAACGGGGTACTTAGCTTTATTGAAGACATCGGTTCTGAAACTCGATTTCGAAAATCTCAGGAGTCGGCCAACCGGCACTTGCGAACTGCTTTTGCTTCGGGCACCGTGCGGCAAGTAAGACTGAAGAAAATAGCGTTGGTTGAATCTTTTATACCCCTGGCGCACTGACGTCAGGGAAGAGGCGACAGCAACCGACGCCGGACCTAGACTGCAACAGTGAAACACAATGAACATCTGTGGTGTTGTCCGTCTTTAACAAGAGTTGTCCTGGAAGAATAAGGCATTTGTGGGCTGTCAGAGCATTCTGTACAGCTAACATTTCTTTTTGTTTGATATGCAGGTGTATTTGCTTTGGGCTCCATTTGCCTTGAATGCATTTTCCTGCCATGTGAGCCTCCCATGCATAGTCTGATGTGTGGTAGGGGGTAGAGTGAAAGGGAGTCCCTTGTTGTGGTAGCAGGCCTCTGCCCACCAAAGGAACTCTGTCCTTAGGCAAGGAATGATAGGAATCATTGTTTCCAGGTCCTGAGAATGTTGACACCAGAGACATTTCAAGTACCATTGAAGTGTCCTCATATGCAGTCTTGCATATGGAATTAGTAAAATGCAAGAGGCCATGAACCCTAGGGCCTGCAGTATTTTTCTTGCAGACAGTTGGGTTTTGGTGGCCAGTAGATTGAAGTAGTTTGTCAAAAAAATGTGTTTTTCTGGTGAGGAATGCCACCTGGGAAGTTGTGTTCAAGCTTGCTCCCAGGAATACAATCTGTTGGCTGGGTACCAGATGTGATTTCTTTTTGTTGCTGGTGTACCCCAGAGAAGTTAGAAGTCTTTCTACAAATGTCAGATGCTGTAGTAGCAGTTCCTGACTGTCCGCCTGAATCAGGCAATTGTTCAAGTAAGGGTAAAATTTGAATTCTTCTCTGCCTGCAAATGCAATGGTTGGAGCTAGGCATTTTGTGAATACCCTGGGCGCAGTAGATAAGCCAAAGAGAAGTGCAGAGAAAGTACAGTTGTGTACACTTACCATAAATGTAGATGTTTGAGTGTATTCACTGTTGCAGTCATCACATTTGGGTTATCTGCCTATAGGTAGCCCTCAGCAGGCCTGAATACGAGTCTTCGGATTTCTGCATCAGATGCTGTTGCTTCTTCCATGACACCAGGTCGTCAAGGGTACAAAACATGCAGCCGATGCCATTACATCAGTTTTTCTTGCCCCAGATGTCAGGTGCCCCCCAAATGGGAAGCAATTATATGGTATGGAACACCCCCAGCAAAAAGCAAATACACATGATATTATATATACCAAATAAAAAGGAAAAGTAGAGCCAAGAGAAGTCTGGGGGTTGGAGGGAGGGTAACCAGGACTGCAACAGTGAATACACTCTAACATCTACATTTATGGTAAGTGTACACAACTGTACTATGTTCTTCGTGTTTCACTGTTGCAGTCATCACATTTGGGTTGATTCCCAAAGCTAAGGAAGGGTGGAGCCAGTTAAAGAGCATTGGTGCTAGCAATCAGGCCCTGTAAGACTGCTGTGGCAAATCCAGCTCTGGATTTAGAAAAGTTACAGGTGGTAATGCTTGGTGAAAGTATGTACAGAGCTCCAGGTGGCAGCTTCCAGGATGTCCCTGGTAGGGACTCCTATGAGAAATGCTGTAGTGATAGATGCAGCCCTGGTGGAATGTGATCTTATCCCCTGTGGGGTAGGTTTTCCATGGTGCTTGTAGCAGAAATGGATGCAATGGGCTATCCATTTAGAAATGGTTTGCTTTGAAATGGCCTTCCCCTCTGCCCTTGCAGCAAAACTAACTAGCTGCTGGTCTGACTTTGAGAGGCATATTTCTGTCCAAGAAGAATCTAAGCTGCCTGTGCACATCCAGAGAAAGTAATATCCTTTCCCCCTAATTTTGAGGATTAAGAAAAAAAGTGGGTAAATGAATGCACTGGTTTATAGCCACACTAGACAACACACCTTGGGCATAAAGGATGGATTAGTCCTGAGGTAAACCCTGTCTGCATGGAAGATAATGAAGGATTTCACTGCCATGAGAGCCTGCAGTTCAGACACTCTTCTTGCTGAAGTGATAACTAGAAGTAAGGCTGTTTTCCAGGAAAAGAATTTCAGTTCTGCTGTAGCAGCTGGTTCGAAGGGTGGAAGAGTGACTTTTTCCAATACAAAGTTAAGGTCCCAGGGTGGAGTGGGAGCTCTCCTGGGGGGCCTTAAATTTTTGGCCCCTCTAAGGAATTGTTTTAGTAGGGGATGAGAGAAGAGGGGTGGTTCAGTATTATAATGAGGTGAAATGGCAGAGGCATGAATTTTAATTGAAGAGAAAGACAGGCCCTTGTGCAGCATTTCTGTTAAATAATCTAGAATATGGGGTAAGCTGGGCACCGCTGTACTCCTATCCTGAGCCTGGCTCCAGGAACAGTATCTTTTCCGCTTCTCTGAATAGGATTTTCTAGTACTAGGCCTCCTTGCCTCCAGAATGACATCCAGCACCTACTTGCGGAGGGTTGCTAGGGGTGAGCTCAGGGAATTACCCAGGCTACAAGGTTCAGGGTTTGAAACGGAGGGTGCAGAATCCGGCCCGCCTGCTTGGACAGCAGAGGGGGGGGGGGTCCATGGAAGGTGCCATGGTTGCAGCCCTGTCAGACTGAGCAAAAATGGATACCAGTGCTGGCGTGGCCAGTCTGGGGCAATTAGTATTGTCTTCTGCTTATCCTGTTTGATATTTAGCAGAACCTTCGACAGGAGAGGCAGAGGGGGAAAGGCATAAACTGAGTGGCTTTCCCAGGAAAATGGACAATACATCCACTTTCCAAGCTTGACTGTGGGGAGTTCTGGTGCAGAATTTTTCAATTGGTAGTTCTGAGGAGAGGCAAACAGGTCTACCTCTGGTGTCCGCCATTCGTTCAAGAGCTTGAATATTTTGGGACCCAGTTTCCATTCGTGTGGGTCTATGAGATTTCTGCTTAAATCGTCTGCCAGTGAATTTAGTTTGCCTGGCAGGAATTGAGCTTGCAGGTTCACTTGGAGGTTCAAGGCTCTGTTCCACAGAGCCATGGTTAGTCTGCAGAGTGGGTAGGAATGGGTTCCCCCCTGCTTGTTTATGTACCACAAAATACAGTTGTGTACACTTACCATAAATGTAGATGTTCAAGTGCATTCACTGTTGCAGTCATTACATTTGGGTTATCTGCTTGCAAGTAGCCCTCAGTCAGCCTGATTATCAAAGTCTTGGGTACTGCGTTGGTTGCCGTCTCATCTTCCATGATGTCACATAGTCAGGGGTATAAAGCATTCAGCCGATGCCATTACATCAGTTTTTCTTGCCCCAGATGTCAGGTGCCCCCATAATGGGAAGCAATTATATACAAAGTTACACCTCCGCCAAAAAGCAAATACATCAGAAAGCTTTAAGCATAGCAAGCAAGAATAGAGGTATAGTCAACAGAAGTCAGGGGCTGGAGGGAGGGTAACCAGGACTGCAACAGTGAATACAGTTGTGTATACTTATCACAAATGTAGATGTTCAAATTCATTACATTTGGGCAGATTCCCAACGCTATGGAAGGGAGGAAGCAGTTAGATAGCATTAGGACCAGCTATAAGGCCCTGCAAGACTGCAGTGGCAAAGCCAGCTCTGGATTTAGAAAAAATTGGCAAGTGGTAATGCTTGGTGAAGGTATGTACAGAACTCCAGGTAGCAGCTTCTAGGATGTCCCTGGTAGGGACACCTCTAAGAAAGGCTGTAGAGATAGATGCAGCCCTGGTTTAATGTGATCTTATCCCCTGTGGGGTAGGTTTTCCATGATGCTTACAGCAGAAATGAATGCAATGGCCTATCCACTTAGAAATGGTTAGTTTTGAAATGGCCTTCCCCTCTGCCCCTGCAGCAAATGCAACCAGCACCTATTCAGATTTCCTGAGGGGCTTAGTCCTGTCCAAGCAAAATCTAAGTTGTCTGTGCATGTCCAAGCAGTGCAGTATTCATTCCCCTTTTTTCTGTGGATTAGAAAATAAGGTTGGCAAATGAATGGACTGATTAAGGGCCACACTGGATACCACCCTGGGCATAAAGGAGGGATTGGTCCTAAGGGACACCATGTCCACATGAAATATAATGAAAGGCTCCACTGCCATGAGTGCCTGTAATTCAGACACCCGTCTTGCTGAAGTGATGGCTAGGAGGAAGACTGTTTTCCAGGAAAGGAATTTCAACTCCGCATTTGCAGCAGGCTCAAAGGGAAGTAGAGTGAGCTTTTCCAATACAAAGTTAAGGTCCCAGGCTAGAGTAGGGGCTCTCCAGGGTGGTCTTAAGTTTTTGGCCCCCTAAGGAATTGCTTCAGCAGTGGATGAGAGAAGAGGGGTGGCTCTGTATTATAATGAGCTGAGATGGCGGAGGCATGAATTTTGATGGAAGAAAAGGAAAGGTCCTTGTGAAGCATCTCAGTTAAGTATTGAAGAATGAGGAGCAAATTGGGCACAGTTGTGTCCATCTCCTGTGTTTGGTTCCAGGAACAGAATTTCGTCCATTTTTCATCATAGGATTTTCTAGTACTAGGCCTCCTTGCCTCCAGAATGACATCCATCACTTGCTTACTGAGGGATGGTAAAGGACAGGTCATGTATTTAGCCAGGCTGCAAAATTCAGGGTTTGAAGCTGTGGGTGCAGAATCTGGCCCTCCTGCTGGAACAGCAGGGCAGGGGTCTGAGGCAGGTGCCATGGTACCAGAAGTGACACTGAGCAAGAGGGGGTACACCAGTGTTGGCGTGGCCAGTCTGGGGCAATAAGTATTGTCCTTCGTTTGTCCTGTTTGATCTTTAGTAGCACTTTGGAGAGGAGAGGTAGAGGAGGAAAGGCATAGACTGATGGGTTTTTTTTCCAGCTGAAGGACAGAGCATCCACTTTCCAAGCTTCTCTGTGGGGAGTCCTTGCACAGAATTTGTCCAATTGGTAGTTCTGAGGGGAGGCAAACAGGTCTATCTCTGGGCTCTCCCATTTGATTCTCAAAAAGCTGAATATCTTTGGTTCTAGTTTCCACTCGTGTGTGTCCATGAGATTTCTGCTTAGGTCGTCTGCCAGTGTATTTAGCTTGCCTGGCAGGAATTGAGCTTGTAGGTGCACTTGTTTGCTCAAGGCTGTGTTCCACAGAACCATGGTTAGTCTGCGGGGGGGGGGGATTAATGAATGGGTTCACCCCTGCTTGTTTATGTACCACACAACAGTGGCGTTGTCCATCTTTACCAATAACTGTCCTGGAAAAATGTAGTCCTTGAAGGCTGTCAGAGCATTCTGTACAGCTAACATTTCTTTTTGATTGATATGCAGGTGCATTTGACTCTGGTTCCATTTGCCCTGAATGCACTGCCCTGCCAGGTGAGCCCCCCCATGCATAGCCTGATGAGTCTGTTAGGGTTTGGGCGGAAGGGGGTAGAGTGAATGGCACTCCCTTGTTTTTTTGCCTAACACAGGATGCAGCTGATGAAGAGTTAGCATTTTGAATTTTGGGAATACCAAAAAAGTGTTTAAGATAGACAGGTCCAGGATAGGACGCCAAGAATGGTCTGTTCTGGGTACCAGGAAAAGTCTTGAGTAGAAGCCTTGCCCCCATTCTTCTTCTGGGACAGGCTGAATAGTCCTGATGCTTAGAAGAGAACTTTTAGTTATGTACTTACCATAACTTTAGATGTATGGGATCCATCTCACCTACATTCTCTACAGATGGGGTTCGGAGCCGATCCTCGGCTCCAACTCGGCCGCTATACAATAGAACGCAGTCTCTTATTGGCTGAGTTAACTCATATCCCAGGATGCACCACTACCACTTCCCCAGATCTTGTTTGTCCGCACTCATGCTGATAGAAACATACTATTATTATAACATTCTCAGGTCTTTCAAGAGAGGAAGAAGTTCAATTTCGGATCGTCCGGTCTCTCCTGGTCTACGAGGCAGGGGGAAGGAGGGTGGGTTATTAGGAATGTAGGCGAGATGGATCACATACATCTAAAGTTATGGTAAGTACATAACTAAAAGATGTAATGTGATCCTATCTCGCCTACATTCTCTACAGATGGGACAGCGTCCCTAGCACCTAATTCCCGGGTGGCTCACTGGAAAACACTCCTGAGAACTGTGGAACCGAAGGAAGCTCGACCCCTGGATGCCACATCTAATTTGTAGTGAGAAACAAAGGTGTGTGAAGATGTCCACGTGGCAGCCGCACAAATGTCACCAATAGAGAGCTTGGAATGAAAAGCTGCCGAAGTGGCCATAGCCCTGGTAGAATGAGCTTTCACTGGAGCTATAAGTTCCTTATTTGAGATGAGATAAACATGATTAATGCAGTCCCTGATCCACTTGGAAATAGTGACTTTTGTGACAGCTTTGCCTAATCTATTATCCGAAAAGGACACAAACAGTTGATCTGATTTTCGTGCTTTGTGTGTCCTATCCAAATAGAAACGTAATTGTCTGTGCACATCCAAGCAGTGAAAAGTATATTCAGCTCTATTCGAATACTTGGGGAAGAAGACCGGTAGCTCTAGTGATTGTTGTAGACAAAAGTTAGAACAAACCTTTGGTATAAAAGATGGGTTTGGTCTAAGAGATACTCTATCCTTGTGAAATACCAAGTATGGTGGTTTAGCACATAGGGCTTGAAGTTCTGAAACTCGTCTGGCTGAAGTAATAGCAACTAGAAAGGCAGTCTTCCAAGAAAGGAATTTTAGATCACAGGTTGCTGCCGGCTCAAAGGGGGATGAGGTTAATGCACCTAATACCACGTTAAAGTCCCACGGAGGAGCAGGTTGAGATATAGGGGGTCGTAGAAGCCAAGCTCCTTTAATAAAGGCTTTGCACAACTTGTTGCTCATTAAAGGAGGTTGCACACTTTCATGAAAATTTGAAATAGCCGCCAATTGTAATTTGATGGTAGACACTGAGCAACCTTGGTTGAATAGGGAAGCTAAAAACTTCAGTACTTCTGATACCGAGGCTGTCATCGGGTCTAATCCTCGGAGTTGGGCCCAAATAGCAAACCTCTTCCATTTATTGCTATATATCTTTTTCGTAGAAGTCTTGTGGGCCGAAGACAAGATGTGCATGACTTCAGGGGCAAAAGTATGGCTCCTAACTATGGTTGGAAGAGGAGTAGCCAGGCTGCCAACTTCAATGAATGGAGGACTGATGGAGCTGTCCTGACTAAGTCAAAAGGTCCGGAACTTGGTCCAGGAACCAAGGACCCTCCAATGCATATCTGTGAAGAAAGGGGAACCAGACTTGTCAAGGCCAGTATGGGGCGATTAATATAATTTTGCTTCTCAAGCGAATTGCCTTCTGAATCACCTTGGGGAGAAGGGGAACCGGTGGAAAGGCATATAGCAGACCGGAGGGCCAAACGTGGACTACAGCGTCCTTGGGAATCTCCCCCGGAACTGGGGTCAGAGTGAAGAAGTGTTGGCATTTCACGTTGAGGGGACTTGCGAAGAGATCGCAACAAGGAACTCCCATCTTGTGAATATCTGCGTTATCACTCTGTTGTTCAAGGACCACTCGTGAGGTGAGAGAATAGTTCTGCTCAGTCTGTCGGCTATCACGTTGGATTTCCCCGGAATGTGCGTTGCCACTAGGAAATGCTTGGTAGCGATCGTCCAATCCCATACTTTCATGGCTTCTCTGCAAAGGGGGTAGGACCTGGTTCCTCCTTGCTTAAGTACCAGACTACCGACATGTTGTCGGATTGAATGGCAATCGTACCCTGGGGGAGGTGATCGTGCAGTGCTTGCAACGCTAAAAGCACCCTCATCTCCAGGATATTGATATGGAGAAGACTCTCGTCGGAGTGCCACGTGCCTTGGACTGACCTGTCCAGATAATGTCCCCCCCACCCTGTCTGGGAGGCGTCCGTAGTCAACGTGGCAGAGGGGAGTGGGGGAACGAAGGGTCGCCCTAGATTCAGGTTGGAGGATAGAAGCCACCAACGAAGATCCTGTTTGCACGTGTCTGTGATCAGTATGTGGTGACTGAGGGGAAGGTCTTGATAAGACCACTGGACTGATAGGAGCCACTGAAGTATCCTCATGTGCAACCTTGCCAAGGGGACCAGAAGAATGGTGGCTGCCATGGAGCCCAACAGCTATAGGACCATTCTTGCTGGAGCACGACGTTTGAGGAGCAGAGCCTGAACCTGACGCTGGAGCGTCGCTATTCTTTCCGTAGGGAGATAGACTCGCATCTGCCTTGAATCTATTTCTGCACCAATAAACAGAATACGCTGAGATGGTTGCAATACAGATTTTGACCAATTGAAGGTGATTCCTAAGGAGTTGCCTAGTGTGATAGTGGCTGCTAGGTTCTCCGAGAGTAGATGCCTGGAGGTGGCAGTTAGGAGCCAGTCGTCTAGGTATGGAAAAGTACAGTTTTGTACCTACCATAAATGTAGATGTCCGAACTGGATAGCATCTGCAGTCATAACAAGTGGGTTGTCCTGTCGTCA
Source organism: Protopterus annectens (assembly GCF_019279795.1). Lineage (NCBI taxonomy): Eukaryota > Metazoa > Chordata > Ceratodontiformes > Protopteridae > Protopterus > Protopterus annectens. The sequence continues at coordinate 327,725,497 of NC_056740.1, read as the reverse complement.
GGCAGCCCTGCAGTCGGCCGGATTCCAAAGTCCGGGTCCGGCTTCGGCTGATGTCGCACTCCACCCGACGTCATCTCTGTTGGTCTTCGGGTATAAAAGCATCAGCCGACGCCATTTTCCTCAGTGTTTCTTGCCCCAGATGCCAGTAGCCCTCTTGCAGGCTAAAATTTGGATAGATGCCAATGTTTCCAAATAGATAGAGGTAAACACAGCAATAAGCATATATGTACATATATACAAACAAATACACCATAAAAGACTCCCCCCCAACAGCTAGCTATTAGGAGGGTAAACACCCTAGGAGTACCACAGAGGGGAAGGAGGGAGGGTAATCCTGACTGCAGATGCTATCCAGTTCGGACATCTACATTTATGGTAGGTACAAAACTGTACTATGTCCTTCATGGATGCATCTGCAGTCATAACAAGTGGGTAGAATACCATAGCCAACTAGGCGAGGAGGATAAAAGTAGATTATGGTGTGTCTAGGATCCCTTGCAGTACAGCAGTGGCAAACCCTGCTCGGGATCTGGAATATAGAGGCAAATTATAATGCTTGGCAAATGTATGCACGGAGGTCCAAGTAGCCGCCTCAATAATGTCTTTGGTTGCCACTCCTCGTAAGAAGGCTGTGGTAGTGGCTGTTGCCCTTGTAGAATGAGGTCTTATGTTCTGTGGAATTGGTTTTCCATGGAAGGAGTAACAGTATCGTATGCAATTTCCTATCCATTTGGAGATTGTCTGTTTGGAAATAGCTTTTCCTTCCCTTCCTGTTGCATAGGCTACAAAAGTTGGTCAGTCTTTCTGCTATTTTTGTTCTGTCCAAGTAGTAGCGTAGCTGTCTATGTACATCCAAGGTATGCAGTATTCTTTCCGTCTGTTTTGTGGGTTGGGAAAGAAGGTAGGTAGGTGGATTGCCTGGTTTAAAGACACTCTGGATACCACCTTGGGCATAAATGTAGGATTAGTCCTCATGGACACTCTATCTTGGTGGAAGATTAGGAAGGGTTGCACTGCCATTAAGGCCTGTAGTTCTGAAACCCTCCTTCCTGAAGTAATTGCCAGTAGGAAAGCAGTTTTCCATGACAGGTGTTGTAGGTCTGCTGTTGCTGCTGGTTCAAAGGGTGATAGTGTCAACTTTTCTAGCACAAAGTTTAAATCCCAAGCTGGTAATGGTGGTTTCCTTGGAGGTTTTACATTCTTGATTCCTCTGAGGAACTGCCTGAGCAAAGGGTGCGAAAAACAGGTGGATCAAAGCTGTATTCTGCTGAAATAGCTGATGCATGTATCTTGATGGAGGAGTAGGACAGGCCTGAATGAAGAAGTTCGCCAGATACTCCAGAATGTTAGGCATATCTATGTTTGACACATCTTTTCCTCTTTCCGTACTCCAAATGACAAACCTTTTCCATTTTCCAGCATAGTTCCTTCTTGTTGAAGGTCTGCGTGCTTCAAGAATAATGTCTTTAACTCTTTGGGAAAGTTCTGGATTAGCTGCTGCTATGTGATGTTCCATGCAGTCAGTTGCAGCGTTTTAGGTTTGGATGTATGATGCTGTAGTTGTTCTGAGTTAACATCAAAGGCATCAGGGTATTGGCCACATATTGTTCGAGACATGCTCTTCAGTAGTGGGTACCAGTGTTGTCTTGGCCAGTTTGGAGCTATCAGGATTATCCTTGGACGTTCTTCCTTGATTTTTAGTAGTACCTTGTGTATCAAAGGAAGAGGTGGGAATGCATATGCTGTTAGGCCTTTCCAGTTGAAGGAGAGTGAGTCCACTTTCCATGCTAGTGGGTGGAATGTCCTTGTGCAGAATTTTTGAGCTGGTGATTGAGAGGTGATGCGAATAGGTCTATCTGTGGCATTCCCCATTTCTTGAGATGGTCTTGAAGATGTCCGGGTGCAGCTTTCATTCGTGGGCATCCAAGTGGTTCTGCTTAATATGTCTGCTAGAGTATTGTCTTTCCCGGTACAAATATTGCCTGTAACTGAATGTTGTAGCTGAGTGCCAGGGTCCACAGCTCCAAGGTCATTCTGCATAGGGGTATGAATGAGTGCCTCCCTGTTTGTTGATGTACCACATGACTGTGGTGTTGTCTGTCCTTATCATCAACTGGCCCTCTTTGAGAAATGGTTTGAACTTTTGGATTGCCAGTTTTACTGCCAGCATTTCTTTTAGATTGATGTGCAGGTGAAGTTGATCCTGTGTCCACAATCCTTGCACGCATTTGTCCAGCATGTGGGCCCCCATCCTAGGTCTGAAGCGTCTGTTGTGATGGTCTGGCTTGGTTGACATCTGCGAAAGGGTAGGCCTGGGTTTGACTGGCATGCCTGAGCCCACCATAGGAACTCCTGTTTTAAGCATGGAATTAGTGGGATTTCTGTTTCTAGACTGTGTCTGTGTTGGGTCCATAAATTCTTTAGGTACCACTGTAGTTTCCTCATATGTAGTCTGGCAAATGGGACCAAGATTATGCATGATGCCATGAAGCCCAAGGCCTGCAGAACTTTTCTTGCTGTTAACTTGTTCAGTTTTGTTAGTGCCAAGAAGTAAAGAGGAAGTTCTTTTTGTTTTTCTGTAGTCAGGAATGGCATTTGTTGTACTGTGTCCAATTCCGCCCAAGAATGTCCTTGTTTGGGATGGTATCAGCCTTGACTTTTGTAAATTGACTGTGTATCCCAGTCCTTGTAGCAAGTAAATGACCCTTTGTAAATCTGTTGTCAGCTTGCTTTTGTTGTCCCCTTGTAGCAGGCAGTCGTCCAGGTAAGGGTAAATTTGAATTCCCTGTAGTCTGCAATGGGCGATCACTGATGCCAGGCATTTTGTGAATACTCTGGGCGCAGTAGATAAGCCAAAGGGCAATGCTGAGAATTGATAGTGCTCTGATCCTGCAAGAAATCTGAGGTATCTTCTGCAGATTGGTCGAATGGGGACGTGCAGGTATGCCTCCTTGAGATCTAGAGTTACCAGCCAAGACTCCTTGCCCAGCATGGGAAGAAGTTGCTGTAGGGTCAGCATTTTGAATTTTGGGACAATGATGTATGTATTTAAGGTGGACAGGTCGAGAATTGGTCTCCAACTTTTTTCCTTTCTTGGAACTAGGAATAGTCTGGAGTAGAACCCCTTTCCTTGTTCTGCTGTTGGCACTCTTTCCACAGCTCTCATGTTTGCTAACTCCATTATCTGGCGTAGAGCCTCTGTTTTTGATTTGGAGGTAGGTTTGGCATTCCTCTTTTGACTGGTAAAGTGTGGAAGTGAAACCGGTAACCTTGATCTATGGTTTGTAAAATCCACTTGTCTTTTGTTATGTAGTGCCAGTTCTTTGAAAATAAGGTTAACTTTCCGCCTAGAGGAGCTGCTATTTGTTCCCTGGTAGGCGGATTTAGGATTAAGTCACTGTGGTTGTGCTGATGTAGTGGCAGTGGCTGTGTCTGTGCCTCTGTTGTTACCTTGCCACTGTCGCCCTCTGTAGGCACCTCCTCTGGATTGGTTTCTGCCTCTGGAACGTCTATTCCTGCCCCTTTGAAATTTTGTGGAGTCAGGAAAGGACCAATTTTGGCAGGCCAGTTCCTGCTAAACCTTGGGGTTGAACCTGCAAGAAATCTTTAACAGTTTGAACAGATTTTGCCTTTTCTTCCATTTTCTTCATAACCTGCTGGGCAGGTGTACCAAACAAACTTGTCTTGTCCATAGGAGCATCTAGCAACTTAGCTTTAACATGATCCGGTAAAGCTTGTTCCTTTAGCCATGCATGCCTTCTTATCACTGTGCCTGTCATGGCTGATCTAAATGAAGCCTCCAGTGCATCATAGCCACATTTTAAGGAATGGTTGCTAACCTGTTGTATGTTATTTACCATCTCTAATACATATTTCTTATCAAGAGATTCATCAGTGGTTAGTTTTTAGTTAACTGATCAAGCATAAACTCTTGGTATTGTATCATGTGAAACTGACAGTTTAAAGCTCTAGCTGAGAGAGTAGCTGAAGTGTAGACCTTTTACCCCATCTGTCTAGTGACCTTGCTTCCCTTTCAGAAGGAATAGGGTTTTAGCTGTGGTCGCTGCTACTGCCTTGGGACCCTGGGATATAATTTCTGGGTCTGCAAGTGGGGCCTTGTAAAGGTGGTGATGAGTATCTGGCACCCTGTAAAATCTGTCTGGTTTGGCAGGGGCTGGGGTAAAGAATCTGGAGCGGAGCAAACATCATTGAAAGCATCATCCACCACAGAGAGAACAGGAGGTATAGCTAAGGGCCTGTGCTGTGGGAGGTGCAGAAAGGTCCTAAGTCTTTTTCTGGAGTCTGAAAAATCCTGTTGCTGCCATTGGAACTGTTCTCGCATGGCATGCAAGGTTTCCCCAAAGGAGAATTCTTCTGGTGGGGAAGCAGCTGGAATGGATTCTTCAGCATCAGAATCTTCAAAATTGGAGAAGGGAGCCTCAGGCTGGTCAGTTATGTCTGATTCATCAGCAGAATCATCAGAAGACACTGGCTCAGGGGCTCTGCCCTAGGTCTCTTCTCTGGGGCTGAGAGGCCCTGTCTGGGTGAGATTGAGATCCTCTAATTAAAGAAATTAAATCTTCTGCCAAAGAAAGCATTTGAGAACTAGAAGAGGGCCTGGATGTGGGGGTTTAACAGGCACTGATTTAGTAGTCTTGGCTGCTTTAGCCCTGGCGAAGGCCTTAATGGACATGGCAGCTGGAGGCCTAGCAGCACCACGTGCTGGGGTAGAGACATCCAAGGGATGGTGTCTGATAAGTCAACCACCGTAGTGGGTAAAATTTCTGAGGTCGATTCAAGAGTTGTAGCAGGGGCCTCAGTTGTAAGAATAGGTTCAGCTGTACTTTGAGCAGTTTTCTCGGTTTCGCCGAAACAGAGACACTCATGGTTTGCTTTACCGTGGTTTCGCCGAAACCGCGGACCGCGAGTGTCGGTCTTTATCTTTGCGTTTTTGGGGTAGTCGGAGGATCCGACGGCATAATGTACGCAAAATCAGAACCGAAAACTGTTCTGCAAACTCCGACCGGCGCCTAAGCGCTCGTCGGTTGAAAGAGGCACAGGCGAACAGGCTGCTACGTCGTGGGCTGGGCCTAAACAAGGCAGACAGTAAGAGTGGAAATCTTTATGAGGTATTTGTTTCCCACAGGTTAAACAATTGTTAACTTTTTCTGACATCGGCTGAGGCAAGAAAGAGTCCCCAACGGGGTACTTAGCTTTAGAAGTCTTCGAAGTAGTATTCGGTAGAAGTAATCTCTGGATCCGACCGACCGGCACTTGCTAACAGCTTCTGCTTCGGGCGCCACGCGGCAAGAAAGACTGAGGAAAATGGCGTCGGCTGATGCTTTTATACCCGAAGACCAACAGAGATGACGTCGGGTGGAGTGCGACATCAGCCGAAGCCGGACCCGGACTTTGGAATCCGGCCGACTGCAGGGCTGCCTGACGACAGGACAACCCACTTGTTATGACTGCAGATGCATCCATGAAGGACATCACCTGGAATCCTAGACTTCTCAAGTGAGCAGTCACCACCGCCAAACATTTGGTGAACACCCTGGGGGCTGTGGTGAGACCAAAGGGCAGTGCTCGGAACTGAAAATGACTGTCTCCTAGGCTGAAGCGTAAGTGTCTCCTCGACGCCTGATCTATCAGGATGTGATAGTAGGCGTCTTTGAGATCTATGGAGCACATCCAAACACCTTTCTCCAAAAGCGGGAGAATGGATTGCAAAGTGACCATCCAGAATTTGGACTTTTTTACAAATTGGTTTAGTTTGCTGAGATCCAAAATGGGTCTCAAGTCCCCGGTCTTTTTTGGTACCAAAAAGAATCTTGAGTAAGTCCCTAATCCGGCCTGGTCTGCGGGGACAGGTTGGATGACCCCTTTTTGAAGCAGCTTTGATACTTCGTTGGCTGCATGATCCCGTTGACTGGGTGGTGGGTCCAGGATTCTTTGGACTGGTGGAGGGGGTTGAACAAAGCGGATGGTATAACCTCCGGCGATGATTCGAAGCACCCATTGGTCCTGAATAATATTTTCCCAGGCCTTTAGGTGCTTCGAAAAGCGACCCCCGACTGGCTCCGGAGCTGCACAGTCGGGTACTCCTTCAGGGGTGCTGGAAGGAGGAGGAGCCACGAAAGGACTCGCGGTCTCCAGTGTTGCGGGGGCCTCCGCCGCCTCTGGGACGGCGTCTCCCTGAAAAATTTCCCCTTCCTCTGCCTCTAGGAGGGGAATCGCTCTGCTGCGATGAGTAAGGCTTTTGAGATTTGCGGAACCACATTTTCCCTCCTCTTCGAGCCTTGGGATAAGGTCTGAAGGGAACGGAAAACCGGGCTCCTACGGCAGTTAAAGTCTTACCCTCCTGTTCGCAACGAGTCAATGTGTCCTTTACCTTGGGGTCCAAACAGTGAGGACCCATCAAAGGGGGAGTCGGCAAAGGAAGACGTAAAGGCCTCCGCAAAGTGACACAGGCGTAGCCAGGCTTGTCTCCGTAGAGCAACACCTGTTCCCGCCGCCCTACTCGCTCCTTCGGCTGCATAAGAAATGAGCCTCATGGACGAGTTAGATAATGAAGATAGGGTAGCCAACTGGGAGTTAACCGTCTGGGTCAACTGCTCAGGTAAGTTACCAGAGAGGGTATCCGAAAGCTCCTTGATCAGATCCCTCTGTAGTCTGGTGAAATGTGTCAGGTAATTCAGAGACCTTAACGTAAAGGCCGCTGAAGAAAGGGTACGCTTGCCGTACCGATCCATGCTCCTAGACTCTTTATTAGGAGGATGGACGGACGTCGAAGCCTCTGCCACATCTTGTTGGGTGGCAGATGCCACCACCATAGCATCTACAGCCACGCCTTTAGATAAAAAGTCCTTGTCCGGGGGAGCCGAGAGGAACTTATTGGGGCGAGCTGGCACCGGTTACACAGAATCCGGGTGTTCCCACGCCCTTCGAGAGATCAAATCCAGAAGCTCATCGAAGGGCGGAGACACCCAGGAGGCGGAGGGCTGAGCCCCGAAGGCCTTGAGGAAGACCGACTCCTCAGCAGAAGGGGGTTTGGACTGCCAGTCGCCTCGTTGTTTGAGGATCTCCAGGATGTCCGCAAAGGAGACATCTTCCAAGGTCGACTTTGGGGACCCCTCCGCATCATCGAGGTCGGTGTCCGAGGTGAGAGACTCATCAGGGGAGTCGACGTGTTTCCTCTTACACTGTTTCTTCCTGGGAGGTTCCTCCAGCGTGTCGGAGGGACCTCCAGGAAGAAGGAACCCCAATGGGGGTAACCTCAGGCCCAGGGGCTCCGCTGTCGTAAGACAGGGGGATTGCAGAGGCGCCAGTCTCCATGCCCAGGGAAGGTGGTGGTGAAAAGGTTGAAGTGGCCACAGAGGATTTGGCCAAGGCACTTCTCATGGTATCGAAGGCTGGACCCCCAGAGTCCTGGGAAGGTCCAGCCCCCGAGACCACAACAGCAGTCGGAGCCCCCGCAGCCGACGCATCGAGAGGGAGGCTCGGAACCGAAAGAATCGGGCCCGAAGCGTCCCCCCCGGGGCCGACAGAGGAGATCCGGGGTTGAACTTAGGGTCGAAACCGACCCAATAACCTCCACCGGTTCCACCAACACCGACTCCAACGGCGCCGAGGCTGTTTGAGGAGGAATCAATGTAGCAGGATGGGAGATCGGCTCCAGAGCCGACTGAGCTGGAGCCGAGATCAACTTTGCGAAGACTGGAGACTGAAAGAGCCTCTGAAGCACCCTGTCTAAGTCCGAATCGGACATCCTCGATGACCGAGAAGAGACCGACCGGGTCCGAGTCGACTTCTCCGCCGGTTCCGAAAGACTGGGGGACCGGCTCCGTATTGGTTCAAGAATTATCGGCGCCGAGGGAGACTCCACTACAACTGCAATTTCCCTCGGAGCCGATGTGGACTTCGGCACCGGGGAAGTGTCTGAGCGGGCAACCCCATCGGCTCCGAAGGCAGTGGAGCCGATGAAGGTGACACGCCTGCCGCCGAGCTCGACCAAACCCGAGGAGTCGAGGCTGAGACAGCGAGGCAGACCGTTCCGCCTCGGCTCCAAGTCCATGGAGCCGACGGAGAAGCCTGCCGAGACTTTTTTGCTGCCGGATCCGACGGGCTGGTCGGAGCCAAAGATTTTTTCTTCTTCCCAGAAGGTGAAGAAGAAGAGGAAGATAGGGCTTCCTCAAAGGAAGGGGCAATAAGCCCTTTCAAGATCAACTTATTTTTCCTCTCTTGGAGGACGAGAGGAAAAGCGGCAAACGCTACAGGACTCCTGAAGATGCTTGGAACCTAAACAATAAACACATAAGGAATGGTCATCTGTTATAGACATTTTGTAATTACATTTAATACATTTTTTAAAACCGGATGGTCTATGTTCTTTAGACATGGTTCTAAAAACACTAAACACCGACTACAAGAAAAAAACAAGTTAACACAGACAACCTAGGCTCTAACTTAAAACGCCTAGGGTAGGGCTAGGCCCCTCTAACTTAAACGAGACCGTTAGGGTAGGGCTAGGCCCCTCTAACTTAAACGGGACCGTAAACTAACAAACAAACACAATTTACCACAAAAAATATATAAAAACCAATCACACAACAACAATAGCTGTTAAAACAGCTTTTGGGTAAGTTTTACCAAAATTCAGACAGAAAAAGTTTTCTGACTAAAGGTACTTAGCTCAGCCAAGTCCGAGACCACGTCTATGCTGGAAAGCGGCAAACGAGATCTGGGGAAGTGGTAGTGGTGCATCCTGGGATATGAGGTAACTCAGCCAATAAGAGACTGCGTTCTATTGTATAGCGGCAGAGTCGGAGCCGAGGATCGGCTCCGAACCCCATCTGTAGAGAATGTAGGCGAGACAGGATCACATTACATCTTGTTTTTGAGCCTCTGCCCACTGATTTGGGGGTAGGTCTGGCCAACCATTTGGGGTTGGTAAGGATTGGAAGTGGAATCTGTATCCTTGGGAAACTATATTTAAAACCAATTTGTCTTTGGTAATGAGTCCCCAGTTTTTTGCATGCAGGGCGATCTTTCCCCGTAAAGGAACAGTCAGTTTGGCAGGGCTTGGAAGATTTAAAGTTAAGTCATTGTGACAGTTTACCATAGGGGGGGAGTCTTACTACTTCCAGCTTTGGAAGTGGGAGCCCCCCACTGCTTAGGCCTGTGAGTACCTTGGGGACTGAAGCCTGGGTGTGCTGCTGGTTCTGGGTTTGGACAGAGAAGGCCTGGAAGAGGCAGGAAAGGACCAATTCTTAAAAGGCCAGTGTCTACTAAATCTGGGAGGTTGTATTTGCAGGAAATTTTTAACAGTTTGCACAGATTTAGCTTTTTCCTCCATCTTTTTAAGTACTTCTTCTGCTTTGTTGCCAAACAGGCGGTCTTGGTTTAAGGGAGCATCCAGTTATTTAGCTTTAACATGATCTGGTAAAGATTGGTCCTTAAGCCAAGCATGCCTTCTAAGTACAGACCCAGTGACAGCAGCCCTGCAAGATGCCGCTAATGAATCAAAACCACATTGCAAAGTATGTTTTCCAACTTGTTCAGCAGAATGCATTAAATCCTGTAATTTTTTATTTTCAGCACAGTCCGAAATCAACATCATTTTCTGTTTAAGCAATCCAATAATATGCTGCTGATACTTTAACATATGAAACTGGGACTTTAAGGCCCTAATAAAGTTGCAGAAGTGTATACCTTCTTTCCCCATCTGTCCAGGGCCCTGGAATCTCTATCGGGGGGGGGGGAGGGGGGGGGAGGGTTTTTGGCAGTAGTAGCCTTAATGCCTTTGGGCCCCAGTGAAATGGTCTCAGTATCCGCAGAAGGACTCAAAGAGGAACTTGTGATAGTCAGGAGCTCTAATACCGGTCAGGTTTCCTGAGAGCTGGGGGTAGAGAGTCAGAGGCCAGGCTAGATTCCGAGAAGGCATCATCTACAATGTCCAGTACAGGAGGGATAGCTAAAGGCCTGTGTTGAGGTAGGAGTAAGAATTCCCTAAGCCTCTTTTTGGAGTCAGAGCAATCCTGGTTTTCCCAGCAGAAATGCTCCCTAAGAGTATGCAAAGTTTCCCCAAAGGAGAAATCCTCTTGAGAGGAAGCGGACGGAATGAAGTCCTCTGCATCAGAATCCTCACAGGTAGATAAGGGCAATTCCTGGTCATCAGAGAAAACAGAAATTTCAGAATCCTGATCAGAAGAATCAGAAGGAAAATCAGCTCAAGGTCTCTTAGTGGGAGAAGGGTGGCTTCCCCTGATTAGAGTAATAAGGTCTTCAGCCATTCTTATTTTTTTAGTCATAGGGCCCTGACCATGCGGTCTGGGCGTCAGTTTTCTAGGCATGGATTGAGATTTAGGTCTTGAAGAAGAAGATGGCGTCGGTTTAATATGCAAGTCAGTAGGCCTGAGTACACCCTCAGAAGCCGGTGCCTGCACATCGGATTCGGACCCATCCAAGGTAGAGACATCTGCAGGTTCCAGTCGAAGAAGCATCTCGCGGTATACCGGACTCCAAATGGGTCTCAGTAGAGGCCTGCGAATCTGAAGTAGCAGGTATCAGGGGCTGCGAAAGCTCCACACTGAATACCGGCGAACTGGCGACTAGCTTATGAGCAGAGTCTGTGGCAGCTTTGGACCTATGCAGTCTGTCTCTGTCTTTATCTTTGTGTTTTTTCGGAATGTCAGTAGTCGGGTGGCTTACCGAAGCCATTTCTGGGTAATTGAACAGAGTATCAAAATATTTAGATGCGAAAATGAACAGACAAATATTTCGAGGATTGAATAAGGTACAAAACCAACAGCAAGGTACGTCGTGGTCTGGGCCTAAGCAAGGAATACAGTACGAATGAAAATCTTTATGAGGTATTTGCTTTCCATGAGAAATACAACTAACTTTTATTGACTTCGGCTTAGAGCAAGAAAAAGGTTCCCCAATGGGGTACTTAGCTTAGTTGAAGACTTCGGATCTGAAAATCGAAAACGAAAATTTCAGGAGTCGGCCAACCAGCACTTGCGAACTGCTTTTGGCACCTCACAGCAAGAAAGACTTATGTAATGGCGTCAACTGCATGCTTTATACCCCTGACTACCTGACGTCGTGGAAGATGAGACAGTAACCGAAGCAGGATCCAAGACTTTGATAATCAGGCCTGAGGGCTATTTGCAAGTAGATAACCCAAATGTAATGACTGCAACAGTGAAACATGAAGAACATCTGTTGTGCTGTCTGTCTTTACCAGCAATTGTCCTGGAAGAATAAGGTCTTTGAAGGCTGTCAGAGAATTCTGTACAGCTAACATTTCTTTTTGATTGATATGCAGGTGCATCTGTTGTGGGGTCCATTTGCCCTGAATGCACTGCCCTGCCATGTCAGCCACCCATGCATAGACTGATGCATCTGTTGTTAGGGTTTGGGTGGCAGGGGGTAGAGTGAAAGGGAGCCCCTTGTTGTGGTAGCAGGCCTCTGCTCACCAAAGGAACTCTGTCCTTAGACAAGGAAGGATAGGAATCATTGATTCTAGGCCCTGAGAATGTTGACACCATAGATTTTTCAGATACTGCTGAAGTTTCCTCATATATTGTCTTGCATATGGAATTAACAGAATGCAAGAGGCCATGAACCCTAGGGCTTGCAAGATCTTCCTTGCAGAGAGCTGGGCTTTTGTGGCCATTAGGTTGAAGTAGATTGTCAAACTTGTTTCTCCGGAGTGAGGAATGCCACCTGGGAAGTAGTGTTCAAGCTTGCTCCCAGAATACAATCTGTTGACATGGTACTAGGTGTGATTTCTTCTCGATGGTGTACCCCAGTGAGGTTAGAAGTCTATTTACAAATGCCAGGTGTTGTAATAGCAATAACTGACTTTCTGCCTGAATCAGGAAATCGTCCAAGTACGGCTAAATCTGAATATTTCTCTGCCTGCAAAGAGCAATGGTTGGAGCTAGGCACTTTGTGAATACCCTGGGCGCAGTAGATAAGCCAAAGGAAAGTGCAGATAACGGATAGTGCATGGAGCCCACACTGAAACGTAGGTATTGTCTGCAGGATTCCCTTACTGGGATATGCAGATAAGCTTCCTTTATGTCTAGGGTTGCCAGCCAGGCATCCTTGGCTAGAATAAGAAGAAGCTGTTGAGTTAGCATTTTGAATTTTGGAACCACCAGAAAGGTGTTGAGTATAGACAGGTCCAGGATAAGACGCCATGAGTTTTATTTTCTGGGAACCAGGAACAGTCTTGAATAAAAACCTTGTCCCTTTTCTTCTGCTGGTACAGGTTAAATAGCCCTGATACTGAGGAGAGAGAGCACTTGTATTTGGGCCTCCGCCCACTGATTTGGGGGGAGGTCTGTCCATCCACTTGGGGTTGGTAATGAGTGGAAGTGGAATCTGTATCCTAGGGAAACTGTTTAAAACCCATTTGTCTTGGGTAATGAGTTCCCAGTTTTTTGCATGCAGGGCGAACTTTCCTCCTAAGGGATCCAGTAGTTGAGCAGGGCTTGGAAGAGTTAAGGATAAGTCATTGTGCCATTTTTCCAAAGGGGCTGTACTTGTAAGAAATCTTTAACAGTTTGCATAGATTTAGCTTTTTTCTCCATCCTCCTGAGGACTTCTGCTTTGTTTTAGATGCACAAAACGCTGTCTGGTAACAATAAAGGCTGTCCTCCACTTGTATAATACCAATGAACGAGAAACACTGAACTAATAATAAAATAATTTAATGTAAAACTTCACAAAAACAAATGTCACAAAACAGATTTAGGTATTATTCGTTCAGTGTTGCTTGTTCATTGGTATTATACAAGTGGAGGACAGCCTTTATTGTTACCAGACAGCGTTTTGTGCATCTAAAGTGTTGGATGTCTACGGACTTCTGCTTTGTTGCCAAAAAGGTGGTCTTGGTTTAAGGGTGCATCCAGTAATTTAGCTTTAACATGATCTGGCAAGTTTTGTTCCTTAAGCCAAGCATGCCTTCTAAGTACAGACCCAGTGACAGCAACCCTGCAAGATGCTTCCAAAACGTCCAGACCACATTGCAAAGTATGTTTACCAACTTGTTCAGCAGAATGCATTAAAGCAACTCTGTTCTCAACACAGTCAGGAATCAACATAATTTTCTGTTTTAATAGTCCCATAATATGCTGATGATACTTTAACATATGAAACTGGCAATTTATGAAACTGGCAATTTAAAGCCCCAATGGCCGAAGTAGCAGAAGTGTATACCTTCTTACCCCATCTGTCTAAAGCTCTAGAGTCCCTATCAGAAGGGGCAGGATTTTTGGCAGTAGTAGCCTTAATGCCTTCTGGTCCTTGGGAAATGGTCTCTGGATCCAAAGTGGGATTTTTGAAGAGGAATTTGAGAGAGTCAGGTACTCTGTAGTACCTGTTAGGTTTCCTGGGAGCTGGAGGCCAAGTGTCTGGGGTAAGCCTGGATTCCAGGAAAACATCATCTACAATCTCCAGAACAGGAGGGATAGCTAGAGGCCTGTGTTGAGGCAGGAGTAAAAATTCCCCAAGTCTCTTTTTGGACAAAGAATAGTCCTGGCTTTCCAAGCAGAAATGCTCCCTAAGGGAATGCAAGATTTCACCAAAAGAAAAATCTTCTGGAGGGTTAGTCGATGGAATGGAATCCTCTGCATCAGAATCCTCATAAGTAGGTAAGGGTAAATCCTGGTAGTCAGAAGGAACAGAGACATCTGATTCCTGATCAGAAGAGTCAGAAGGAAATTCAGTTCTAGTCTCTTACAGGGGGAAGGCTGGCTTCCCCTAACTAAGGTAATAAGATCTTCAGCCATTCTAATCATTTGTTTTTGAGGCATATGGGCATGAGTATGTGGTTTGGTCATCTGTTTTCCTATGCGTAGTGCAAGCTTTAGGCCTGAGGAATTCGGTATTTCAAGCTTGAAACGAAGTTGCCAGTTTAATATTAAAGTCGGTAGGGCTGAATACACCCTCATAAGCCGGTGCCTGCGCAGCGGCTCCGGACCCATCCAAGGTAGAGACATCTGCAGGTTCCATAGTTGAAGAAGCATCTCACGGCATATCAGACTCCGACTGGGTCTCAGTATAGGCCTGCGAATCTGTAGTAGCAGGTATCAAGGGCTGTGAAAGAACCTCACTGAGTACCAGCGGACTGGAGAAGTGTCATGGGCAGTTTTGGACCTATGCGGTCTGTGTCTGTCTTTATCCTTACGTTTTTCAGAAGATCGGTAGTTGGATGGCTTACCGAGTGCCAATTACTCAGACATGTTCATGAGACGTGGTTATCCAAAACAACTCGGACAGTCTGATCAATGAAGTAAAAACAAAAAGAGAATCGTGTATTTACCAAGCTATCCTTGGTGGTACAAAACACTTGGTGGTACAGGTTCAAAAACCAGACACATCATTACTAAGACTGGCATTCATAACCCCTTTCAGTATTGACAGTGAGGTTATCACATTGATAATCAATAAAAATTGGTCAATAATTAATAATGACAAAAGGTGGTACAGGTTCAAAAACCAGACACATCATTACTAAGACTGGCATTCATAACCCCTTTCAGTATTGACAGTGAGGTTATCACAATGATGATAAATAAAAATTGGCCAATAATTAATAATGACAAAGAATTAAGAAATAAACTACCAGACGAACCAAAAATAGTTTGGAGAAGAGGTAAAAACATCAAACAAATCATGGAGAGCAACATACAGGGACTACCATGGAGAAAGGGCATGTTTCAATGCAATATGTGTAATTATTGTTCTCATATGAATACTGGGGAAACTTTTTGCATAAGGAATGTTACATATGAGGTGAGAGACAAATTTTCCTGTCAGTCTAAAGGTGTAGTATATGTAGCCCAGTGTCAACAATGCCCAGCATTTTATTTTGGGAAAACTGACAGAAAACTCTGTGAATGTGTCTATGAACACTTATATGCTATTAGGAAAAACAAATCCGAAAATGTATTAGCAAAACATACAATGGAAAATCCGAATCATAAATTTCTGTTTAGAGCAGTCGATTGTGTTCCCACAGATGGTAGGGGTGGACCTTACCATGTACAATTAGAGGCACTGGAATTATACTGGCAGATCCGGTGTAATGCCAGTGTCATTCCTGGTCTCAACGAAATATGCTCCCTCTATCCAATATTGAAGCTAAGAAGTTTGTGTAGATGAGGATATAACTATACACATATTCCACTTGGATTCAACAGTGTAGTTACAGCCATGTATTGACATACTTACACTTATACACTTTTTCATATTATACTTCTTATACATATATTTTGTGTATGCACTGAATAGATCTATCTCTATTTTCATCACGTTTGTGATTTAGAAATTAGTTATTGTTTCAATATCGACTTGTTTTATACAGTTACGTTCTACATCAACCTCTATGATATTGGTGATATTTTTATTTATATATATTTTATTCAATTTTTCCCAACCCCCCCCCCTTTCATACACATGATGCATACCAGATCTACGAGTCTTATGTACTCAGACACACTGTTTTTGCTTGCTTGATACGGTCTTTACACATTGTTTATATACATGGTTCAGATGTATTTCTTGGATCAGCTAGTTCCACTACTACAGACTTATCGCCCTCAATGTATATAAGGCACATATCATAGTTTGCAATATTCTTAAATTGTTTTAATATTTATTCCATTCATGGTTTGGTTCACATAAGACTAGTACCAGGTTAGACTACCTTCATGGCAATAAAGTTCTTTATTGGGTCAAACTATTATTTGTTTAAATCAATTGTGGCATTCAAACTGTGTTTTTTGCCCCTTTTTTTCCCCTTCCCTTTTTCACATGGTATACATGCTAGATTCATGAGTTTTTCTATAGCAACCTATTGTTTGACAACAGGATTTTGCTTATGGTAAATACCTGTATTTTATATTATATATTTCGTATGTATTTATTGGATTCGTATCTCATTACTAAGGACCCAATACTGTTAAGTATACACATATTTTAAAAATGATTTTAAAACGTTTTTAAAAAAGTTCTTAATATTTTACAATTTATAACGTTTAAATGTCTCCGACTTGTTCAGTTGTTGTCAGATAAGCATGATAGTCAATGGTTCACAGCAAACACAGTTTCTTTAATAGTTTAAACTACTTAGTATTAAGTTCAGCTGTGGTGTTTGTAATTGTGGCACCACCCCACCAGGATATATATCTGTAGTTGTTGTATTGTTCTTTGCCTGAAGAAGTCCCACAACTAAGTGGGACGAAAAGTGCTTTACTTTTATCTGTGTGTTTTTTTCATTTCTATCATCCATTAAAGTGGTTTTTACGATACAGTTTCATCGTTCTTCTGATGCAGTGGCATTTGCGGTCTACAGCCTTTTGTGTTCAGTGGTCTGGGCCCAGACAGGTGACGCAGTAAGAATGAAAATCTCGGAGGTATTTGCTTTCCACAGGCAAGACTATTGTTAATTTTTTCTGACATCGGTTAGAAGAAGAAAAAAGGATCCCCAACGGGGTACTTATCTTTTTGAAGACTTCAGTTCTGAAACTCAAAAATGAAAATGTCAGGAGTCTGCCGACCGGCACTTGCGAACTGCTTCTGCTTTGGGCACCGCATGGCAAGGACTGATGTAATGGCGTCAGTTGCATGTTTTATACCCTTGACAACCTGACGTCATGGAAGAAGCGACAGCATCCAAAGCAGAAATCCGAAGACTCTGGTATTGAGGCCGGCTGAGGGCTACCTGCAGGCAGATAACCCAAATGTGATGACTGCAACAGAGAAACACAAAGAACATCCGATAGTGCATGCAGCCTGCTCTGAAACGTAGGTATTTCCTGCAAGATTCCCTTATGGGTATGTGCAGATAAGCTTCTTTCAAGTCTAGTGTTGCTAGCCAGGAGACCTTGGCTAGCATACGAAGCAGCTGTTGGAGAGTAAGCATGTTGAGTTCTGGAACAACCACAAAGGTGTTGAGCATAGACAGATCCAGGACAGGACACCCAGAGTTTTCTTTTCTGGGTACCAGAAACAGTCTGGAATAAAAGCCTTGTCCCCTTTATTCTGCTGGGACAGGCTGAACAGCCTTGATACTGAGAAGAGAAAGTATTTGCTTTTGGGCCTCCACCCACTGGTTTGGTGGGAGGTCTGGTCATCCGCTTGGAGTTGGAAGAGAGTGGAAGTGGAATCTATATCCCTGGGAAACAATGTTTAAGACCCATCTGTCCTGAGTAATGTACTCCTAAGTTTTTGGAATGCCGGGCAAGTTTCCCTCCTAAAGGTGCAAGTACTTGGGCAATGCTAGGCAGAGTTAAGAATAAGTCATTGTGAGATTTTATCATAGGATGGCGCCTTACTACTCCCTGTTTTGGAGATGGGAGCACTCCACTGCTTAGATCTGTGCATACCCTGAGATTGTAGTCTTGGTGGTCTGCTGCCCCTGGGTTTGGACTGAGAAGGTCTGGAAGGGACTGGAAAAGACCAGTTTTTAGATGGCCAATGCCACCTGAATCTAGGTGGCTGTACCTGTAAGAAATCTAACAGTTTGCATAGATTTAGTTTTTTCCTCCATCCTTTTGAGGAGGACTTCTGCTTTATTGCCAAACAGACGTTTTTGGTTTAATGGTGCATCTAGTAATTTTTCTTTGACATGGTCTGGCAAGGTTTGTTCCTTAAGCCAAGCATGCCTTCTAAGAACAGAACCAGTGACAGCAGCCCTGCAAGATGTTGCTAAGGCATCAAAACCACATTGCAAAGTATGTCTACCAACTTGGTTAGCAGAATGCATTAACTCTTGTAAATCTTTGTGTTCTGCACAATCAGGAATCATCATTTTTTGTTTAATTAGTTCCATAATATGTTGCGGATACCTTAACATATGAAACTGGCAATTTAAAGCCCTAATGGCAAGAGTAGCAGAAGTGTATACCTTTTTACCCCATCTGTCTAAAGCCCTAGAATCCCTGTCCCAAGGGGTAAGATTTTTGGCCGTTGTAGCCTTAATGCCTTTAGGCTCCTGGGAAATGGTCTCTAGATCCGCAGCAGGATTCTTAGAGAGGAATTTGTGGGAGTCAGGTACTCTATAGTACCTGTCAGGTTTCCTAGGAGATGGAGGCAAAGTATCAGGGGTAAGGCTGGATTCCAAGAAGACATCTACAATTTCCAGAACATGAGGGATAGCTAGAGGCCTGTGCTGAGGCAAGTTTAAAAATTCCCTGAGTCTCTTTTTGGACAGAGTAATCCTGGCTCTCCCAGTGGAAATGCTCCCTAAGGGTATGCAGGGTTTCACCAAAAGAAACATTTTCTGGTGGGGAAGCAGGGGAAATGGAATCCTCTGCATCAGAATCCTCATAGGTAGATAAGGGTATGTCCTCGTAATCAGAAGGGTCAGAGTTATCAGACTACTGATCAGAAGAATCAGAAAGGAAATCAGTTCTTGGTCTTTTTGAAGGGGAAGGATGACTTCCCCTAATTAAAGTAATAAGGTCTTCAGCTATTCTAAGCATTTGTTTTTGTGACATGTGGGCCTAAGAATGCACTTTAGTCATCAGTTTCCTAGGCGTAGTGCGAACTCTAGGACTGAGAAATTCAGTATTTCTGGTTTGAAATGAAGAAGTCGGTTTAATATGAAAATAGAAAGGCCTGAATACACCCTCAGAAGCCGGTATCTGCACAGCGGCTCCGGACCAATCCAAGGTAGAGACATCCACAGGTTCCATAGCTGAAGAAGCATACCGGACTCCAAATGGGTCTCAATAGAGGCCTGCGAATCTGTAGAAGCGGGTATCAGGGGTTGTGAAAGCGCCTCGCTGAGTACCAGCGGACGGCGCCTAGCTTAATGGTGGCTTCGTCAGCAGTTCTGGACCTATGTGGTCTGTCTCTGTCTTTATCCTTACATTTTTTCAGAAGATTGGTAACCGGATGGCTTATCGAAGCCATTTTGGAATACGGAGATCGAGAGAGAGAGAATTTGGCGAAAAAATAGCCCGATGACGAATAGCTTGGCTTTAAACAAGACACAAAACCGATAGCAAGGGACTTCATGGTCTGGGCCTAAACTGGTGACGCAGTAAGAATGAAAATCTCTGAGGTATTTGCTTTCCACAGGCAAGAAAATTATTAATTTTTTCTGACATCGGTTACAGCAAGAAAAAAGGATCCCCCAATGGGGTACTTACCTTTTAGAAGACTTCAGGTCTGAAACTCGAAAAAGGAAAATTTCAGGAGGCGGCCGACCGGCACTTGCAAAAGTACAGTTGTGAACACTTACCATAAATGTAGATCTTCGAGTGTATTCACTGTTGCAGTCATTACTTTTGGGTAATCTGCTGACAGATTGCCCTCAGTCGGCCTGAATATCAAAGTCTTGGGTCCTGCATCGGTTGCTGCCTCCTCTTCCATGACGTCAGGTCATCAGGGGTATAAAACATGCAGCAGACGCCATTTTCTTCAGATTTTCTTGCCCCACATGTCAGGTGCCCCCCAAATACGGAGCAAATATATATATGTGTGTGTGTGTGTGTGTGTGTGTGTGTGTGTGTGTGTGTGTGTGTGTGTATATATATATATATATATATATACATATATATATAAATGCAATTGTAACAACAAACTTTACCTTCATCTAAAAGCAAATAAACCACAAAGGCTGTAGAATATAGTGAAGGAAAGAGCTGCTCTAGAAAAAAGGAGGATGGCCGGTGGGTAACCCGGACTGCAACAGTGAATACACTCCAACATCTACATTTATGGTAAGTGGACACAACTGTACTATGTTCTTCATGTTTCACTGTTGCAGTCATTACATTTGGGTAGAATCCCAAAGCTATGGATGGGAGGCTGGAACTAAACAGCATTAGGAGCGGCTATAAGGCCCTGGAGAACTGCAGTGGCAAAGCCTGCCATGGACTTAAAGATTGGCAAATGATAATGCTTTGTAAAAGTACGAACAGAGCTCCAAGTAGCAGCTTCTTGAATGTCTTTGGTTGGCACCCCTCTGAGAAAAGCTGCTGAGGTAGATGCAGCCCTAGTGGAATGTGACCACATTCCCTTCGGGAACCGGTTTACCACAATGCAAGTAGCAGAAACGAATGCAATGGCTTATCCACTTTGAAATAGTCTGCTTTGAAATAGCCTTTCCCTCTGATCCTGCAGCAAATGCCACCAGTAGCTGCTTAGACTTTCTTAGAGATTTGGTCCTGTTTAAGTAAAATCTTAGTTGTCTGGGTAGGTCCAAGGAATGCAAAATCCGCTCCCCCTTGTTCTGCGAATTTGGGTAAAAAGTTGGCAGGTGAATAGTTTGGTTAAGAGCCACACTGGATACCACCTTAGGCATAAAGGAAGCATTAGTCCTGAGGGACACCCTGTCCAGGTAAAATGTAATAAAAGGCTCCCTCCACAGCCAT
This sequence comes from Protopterus annectens, assembly GCF_019279795.1. NCBI lineage: Eukaryota > Metazoa > Chordata > Ceratodontiformes > Protopteridae > Protopterus > Protopterus annectens. Next base: position 327,705,098 of record NC_056740.1, on the reverse strand, counting down.
GAGGGCCTGTAGTTCTGAAACCCTTCTTGCTGAAGTGACTGCTAGCAGGAAAGCTGTTTTCCAAGATAAAAACTTTATATCCGCAGTAGCTGCTGGTTCAAATGGAAGCAGGGTGAGCTTTTCCAACACAAAACTGAGGTCCCATGCAGGAGCTGGTGATCTTCTGGGAGGCCTTAAATTTTTGGCCCCTCTAAGATACTGTTTTAGCAGACGGATGAGAAAAGATAGGAAGCTCCGTATTGTAATGAGCCGAGATGGCAGAGGCATGGATTTTTATTGATGAAAAGGATAGGCCCTTGTCAAGCCTCTCAGTCAAGTACTGTAAAATCTGAGGAATATTTGGCTTTGCTGTGTCTGTTCCTTGTGCTTGGTTCCAAGCACAGAATCTCTTCCATTTATCTGCATAAGATTTTCTAGTACTAGGCCTTCTGGCTTCCGAAATGACATCCATCACAGATTTACTGAGAGATGTTTGAATATTACATGATCAGCCATGCTGCCAGGTTCAGAGTTTGGTGCGGATTGTGCAGAATCCGATTGCTCTGCTGAGACAGTAGATGAGGTATTTGAGGCAAGTACCAAGGAGGGAGTTGAGACATATTCCTTAGAATTGGGTACCAATTAGGATCATATTTAGTTTTTCCTGTCTGACCTTTAGTAAGACCTTGGGAAGAAGAGGCAGAGGAGGCGTAGACTGATAGGTTTTTCCAACTGATGGACAGGGCATCCACTTTCCATGCTTGTCTGTGATAAGTCTTTGTGCAGAATTTGTCCAGTTGATAATTTTAGGGAGAGGCAAATATATCTATGTCAGGACTCCCCCCATTTCTGTTATCATGCTGAAGACTTGTGGATCCAGTTTCCACTCATGAGGGTACATAAGATTTCTGCTTAGGTCATCTGCCAGAGTATTTTGTTTTCCTGGCAGGAATTGCGCTTGGAAATGTACTTGGTAAGTCGAGCCTGTGTCCCACAATGCCATGGCTAGTCTGCATAGGGGGTAGGAATGTGTACCCCCATGCTTGTTTATGTACCACATAACCGTGGTGTTGTCAGTCTTTATCAGTAGTTGTCCTGGATGAAGTCCTTGAAGGCTGTCAGAGCGTTCTGAACAGCTAACATCTCTTTCTGGTTGATATGCAGATGCATTTGTTTTGGGTTCCATATGCCCTGAATGCATGTCCCCGCCAGGTGGGCCCCCCAAGCATAGTTCGATGAGTCTGTAGTTAGGGTTTGGGTGGAAGGGGGTAGAGTGAAAGACTGTCCCATGTTCTGGTGACATGTCTCTGCCCACCAAAGAAACTCCTGTTGTAGGCAGGGAATGAGAGGAATAATTGTTTCCAGACTGTGACAATGTTGACTCCATAAACTTTTTAGATGACACTGTAGTTTCCTCATAAGCAGTCTTGCATATGGAATTAGTAGAATGCAGGATGCCATGAACCCCAAAGCCTGCAGAATTTGGCTTGCAGATAAAGTACAGTTTTGTACCTACCATAAATGTAGATGTTCGAGTGTTCACCCTGCTGTAGTCATCACACTTGGGGTTATCCTGCCGTCAGGCGGTCCCCACAGTCGGCCTGAGTTCCAACGTCTTGGTCCGACGTCAGTTGCTGTCACTTCTTCCCTGACGTCAGCACGCCAGGGGTATATAAGAAGCATCTGATGCCATTTTCTTCAGTTTTTCTTGCCCCAGATGTCAGGTGCCCCCAACAGGTAGGCTATATATACATATATATATATATATATATATATATATATATATATACACTATATATATAAATATACATATATATATATATATATATATATATATATATATATATATATATATATATATTTATATATATATATATATATATATATATATATATATATATATATTTATATATATATTTATATATATATATATATATATATATATATATATATATATATATATATATACACATATATATTATAGCTACCTTCAGGCACAAGCAAATACACCACAGAGGTTGTATAGGACAGAGTGGTATAGATAAGTTCAGCTAGTTCAGAGGGGATGGAGGGAGGCTAACCTGGACTGCAGCAGGGTGAACACTCGAACATCTACATTTATGGTAGGTACAAAACTGTACTATGTTCATCATGTTACCCTGCTGCAGTCATCACACTTGGGTTGAATCCCAAAGCTACGGATAGGTGGTGGAGTTAAACAGGGATAGAAGAAGCTACTAGGCCCTGCAAAACTGCAGTGGCAAAACCAGCTCTAGTCTTAGAATATAGATGTAAGTGATAGTGTTTGGTGAAGGTGTGCACTGAACTCCAAGTTGCAGCTTCCAGAATATCCTTGGTTGGCACTCCCCTGAGAAAGGCTGCTGATGTAGCTGTAGCCCTGGTGGAGTGGGACAATGTTAGCAGGTACCGGTTTCCCATGACGCGTGTAGCAGAAACGTATGCAATGCCCTATCCATCTAGACATGGTCTGTTTTGAGATAACTTTTCCTTGTGATCCTGCAGCATAAGCTACAAAGAGCTGGTCAGATTTTCTGAAAGCCTTAGTTTTATCCAAGTAGTAACGTAATTGCCTGTGTATGTCCAAAGAGTGCAGGAGTCTTTCTCCTTGGGGATTTGGGGAAAAAGGTGGGCAAATGAATGGTTTGGTTTAGGGCCACACTGGATACCACCTTTGGCATAAAGGAAGAGTTAGTTCGTAGAGAGACTCTGTCTTGATGAAAAATGAGGAAATGCTCCACTGCCATTAGCGCCTGTAGCTCTGAGACTCTTCTAGCTGAGGTTTTTGCTAGTAGCAGGGCAGTTTTCCATGAAAGAAATTTTAAATCAGCTGAAAAAGCTGGTTCAAAGGGTGGCAGTGTAAGCTTTTCCAGAACAAAGTTGAGATCCCAAGTAGGTGTTGGTGCTCTCCTGGGCGGTCTTATGTTCTTAGCCCCTCTGAGGTACTGTCTTAGGAGTGGATGTGAGAATAAAGTAGGATCCGTGTTGTAATGAGCTGAAATTGCTGAGGCGTGGATCTTAACAAATGAAAAGGAAAGCCCTTTGTGCAACATCTCAGTTAAATATTGTTGAATCTGAGGAATGTCTGGATCAAGGGGATTTTGGCATTTGGCTTGGTTCCAGGCGCAAAATATTTTCCATTTGTCTGAATAGGTTTTCCTGGTGCTGGGCCTCCTGGCATCCAGAATGACATCCATAACAGCTTTGGATAGAGGTGTTGGCTGGTTGTTTAGGTAACCATGCAGCCAGGTTTAAAGTCTTGAGCTGGCTGTGTAGAATCTGATTGTCTCACTGGGTGAGCAGGTGAGGAATTTGTGATAAAATCCATGGTGGGCCGTGCGCCATGTTCCTTAGAATTGGATACCAATGCTGGCTTGGCCAGTCTGGTGCAATGAGTATCATTTGCGGCCACTCTAATCTGACTTTCAGCAGTACCTTTGCTAGAAGAGGTAGTGGAGGAAAGGCATACACTGTTAATGTTTTCCAACTGAATGAAAGGGCATCCACTTTCCAAGCTTGTGGATGGAATGTCCTTGTGCAAAATTTTTGAAGATGGTAGTTTTGGGGGCTGGCAAACAGATCTATGTCTGGGCCTCCCCATTTTTGAGCTATCATTGCAAATACTTGTGGATCTAGTTTCCACTCGTGTGGATCCATGATGTTTCTGCTAAGGTTGTCTGCCAATGTGTTTTTCTTTCCTGGCAGGAATTGTGCTTGTAATTGAACCTGGTAAGTCAGTGCTGTGGTTCCACCAGGTCATTGCTTGCCTGCATAGAGGGTAGGAATGTGTGCCCCCTTGCTTGTTTATGTACCACATTACTGTGGTACTGTCCGTCTTTATTATTAGTCGTCCTGGGTGTAAGAGGTCCTTGAAAGCTGTTAGGGCATTCTGTACTGCTAGCATTTCTTTTTGACTGATATGCAGATGCCTTTGATCTGTAGTCCATTTGCCCTGAATGCACTGTTCTGCCATGTGTGCTCCCCAGGCATAGTCCGATGCATCTGTTGTCATAGATTGCCTGGCTGTGGGTAAGGTGAAAGGCTGACCCTTGTTGAAGTGACACGCCTGTGCCCACCATAGAAACTCCTGTTGAAGGCAGGGAATGAGTGGTATTGTTTCCAAGCTGTGGCTGTGCTGAGTCCATACGCTTTTCAGGTACCATTGTAATTTCCTCATATGCAGTTTTGCAAATGGTATTAGTAGTATGCAAGATGCCATGAATCCCAAGGCCTGCAGAATTTTTCTTGCAGGGAGTTGGGTCTTTATTGCCATTATTTTGAAATATTGAGTCAGCTGTTGTTGCTTGTCTGGCATGAGTTAAGCCATCTGGGCCGTTGTATTCAAGCTGGCACCCACGAATATTATGTTTTGTGAGGGCACTAGTTTTGATTTCTTTTCGTTTACTGTGTACCCTAGGCAACTTAGAAGGTGTTTGACAAACGCCAGATGTTTTAAAAGAATGTCCTTGCTTTCTGCTTGAATAAGGCAGTCGTCCAGGTATGGGTATATTTGAATTCTTCTTTGTCTGCAGTATGCAATTATTGGTGCCAGTCATTTTGTGAAGACCCTGGGCGCAGTAGATAAGCCAAAGGGCAGTGCAGAGAATTGATAATGCGTTGAACCTGCAATGAAGCGGAGGTATCTTCTGCAATTTTGTCCGATAGGGACATGCAGGTATGCCTCCTTGAGGTTCAACGTTACTAGCCAAGCATTCTTGCCCAGCATGGGAAGAAGCTGCTGTAGTGTTAGCATCTTGAATTTTGGTACATGCAGAATTGTGTTCAGAATTGAAAGATCCAGAATGGGTCTCCATGCTTTGTCTTTTCATGGGACTAGAATTAGAAGTTATGTACCTACCATAACGTTCCATGTTAGTTGTCTTCTCTCGCCTTCTTTCTTGCTGGATGGGTTCGGACCGATCCTCGGCTCCGACTCGGCACTTGCTTTAGCTTAGGAACTCCTTTTACCAGCTCGAGGCAACCCTATATCCCATGATGCAAGGCGGAACTACCTCAGATCTCGTTTGGTAGCTAACCTACCCTGCTAAAGACTATCCTAACATAATTAGGAACACAAGTTCCCAATAGAAGTCCTCATATGAAGGCTCAGGAGGAAACAACCTAATAGGAACTCTTCAAGATCTGTCCAGGCCAGGGGGAAGGAGGGACGCAAGAAAGAAGGCGAGAGAAGACAACTAACATGGAACGTTATGGTAGGTACATAACTTCTAAATGTTAAGTTGTTAATCTCACCTTCATTCTTGCTGGATGGGACCGCGTCCCTAGCACCTGTATCCCGGGTGGCTCAATGGAACAGACTCTTGAGAACTGTGGAACCAAAACTGGCCCTATCTCTGGAGGCCAAGTCCAACTTGTAATGAGAGACAAAGGTATGAGGCGTAGCCCAAGTAGCTGCTGCACAAATGGTATCAATGGGTAGTCTATCCTGAAAAGCTGCAGAAGTGGATAGACTCCTGGTTGAGTGTGCTTTTGGCTTAGAAGATAGCTGCTTGCCTCTGAGAGAGTGCACATAGGAAATAGTGGAAGTCAACCATCTGGATAAGGTCACTTTAGAGACTGGAAGACCTATCCTGTTTTCTGCATAGGAGACAAACAATTGGTCCAATTTTCTGAATTGTTTAGTTCTATGCAAATAGTACCTGAGCTGACGATGGACATCCAAAAAATGCAGTTTCTGTTCAGCTCTGTTGGAATAGTTTGGGAAAAAGACTGGTAGGTCTATAGATTGGTTAATGTTGGTTTGAGATACGACTTTGGGGAGAAAGGAAGGGTTAGTTCTTAATGATACCCTGTCCTTATGAAAAACCAAATAAGGGGAACGAATGCAGAGAGCTTGAATCTCGGAAACCCTTCTTGCAGAAGTGACAGCCAGTAAAAATATAGTTTTCCAGGTCAATAACTTCAAAGAACATGAAGCAGACGGTTCAAGGAGGTAGTATCAAGGATGCCAACATTAAGTTTAGATCCCATTGGAGGAGGATGCTTTATAGGTGGTTTTAGGAGAAAACTCCTCTCAGAAAGGCCTTGCATAATCTATGAGACATAATGTTATTGTCATGCAAGCCAACATGATACTTGGAAATAGCAGCCAGTTGTACTTTGACTGTAGATGACGAGGATCCTGAATGAAAACCTCCGCCAGGAAATCTAAAACCGAATGTACCGGAGCAGTAAAGGGATCAATATTTCTGGAATTTGCCCAAATAGAAAACGCCGCCACTTGCTAGCATAAACAGTCCTAGTGGACTTTCAAAGAAGACACTAAAATGTCTCTGAGTCCCAAATCATCGGTAGCCTGGCTAGGTAGGAAGTGGAGCAACCAAGCAGTGAGGTTGAGAGAATGAATGGCCCGGTGCTGCTGACCCGACTGGTGGATCCAGAGATCCGAACTGGGTCCAGATGCCAGGGCTGCACCAGAAGGTGACGATGCAGAGACGGAAACCAAATTTGTCGAGGCCAATATGGGGCAATGAGGATCAACTTGGCTCTCAAACGGTGGCTTTCTGAATGACTTGTGGAATCAAGGGAAAGGGAGGAAAAGCTGCACAGAAGTCCCCGGGCCAATACTGGGTTAGAGAGTCTCTCAGGGGTTGGCCTGAAGGGGAAAGAGAGTGAAAAATCGGGCACTTGTTGTTTTGAGGAGTAGCAAAAGATCGCAACAAGGAGTGCCCCACTTCAGAAAAATCTGATCCACTACAGATTGATTGAGAGACCACCGGTGAGGCATCAGAATGGATCTGCTCAGCCTGTCCACTAATAGGTTGGACCTGCCGGGGATGTGCGTTGCTATCAGAAACCGCTGAGAAGAGATCGCCCATTGCCAAAGTCTGAGAGCTTCTCGACATAACGGATAGGACCTGGTCCCGCCCGGTTTGTTGATGTACCAGACCACGGACATGTTGTCCGTTTGTACTGCAATAGTCCCCGTGGGAAGAAACTCGTTGAGGGCTTGCAACGTTAAAAGCACTGCTCTCATCTCCAGGACATTTATGTGCAGATGGTATTCTATGGGTTGCCACGTCCCGTGGACCATCCTGCCCTGATAATGCCCCCCCCCCACCTGATCAGAGAGGCATCCGTAGTGACTGTGGCAACTGGAGGAGGGGGAATAAAGGGTCGGCCCTGATGAAGAAGAGGGGAAGATATCCACCAGTTCAGATGAGCTCTGCACGACTGTGACAACAAGATTTTGTGCCTCATCGGGAGACTGTGGTACGACCACTGCGTGAATAGCATCCACTGCAGAAGACGCATGTGGAAGCGAGCCAGTGGTAGAAGAACAATGGCCGCAGCCATAAGACCTAGAACCTTCAGTATAAATCTGGCTTTGATCTTGTTGCTTTGCAATAGAAGCCAACAATTTTGGATGTCCAGAATTCTTTGATCTGTTAGTCTGGCTAACATTTTGACGGTGTTTAATTCTGCGCCTATAAAGGTGATAGATTGGCAAGGCAGCAGAGAAGATTTTTCGAAATTTACTGAAATTCCCAAACTCCTGCAAAGCTGTAGAGTGTAGTCTCTGGACTGAAGAAGCTGACACTTGGTGGTGACGGAGAGGAGCCAGTCGTCCAAGTAGGGAAACACCTGGAATCCTTGACGTCTCAGATGAGCTGTGACCACTGCCATGCATTTGGTAAACACTTTGGGGGCTGAAGTGAGGCCAAAGGGCAGTGCTCTGAATTGGTAATGACTGGTCCCTAGCCAAGCGGAGAAACCTTCTGAGCGCCTGTGAATCTTTATGTGATAGCACGATCCTGAAGGTCTATAGAGCACATCCAGTTGTCCTTGCCCAGAAAGGGCAGAATGGACTGAAGCGTGACCATCCGAATCTTGCCTTCTTGACAAATCTGTTTAGATTGCTCAGGTCTAATATTGGTCTCCAATCTCCCGCCCTTTGGGGACCAAAAGAATCTCAGTAGACGCCGGATCCTACCTGGTCTGCCGCACAGTCTGGACGGCTCTTTTTCTAGGAGCTTTCAAACCTCCTGTTCTGCCAAATCCCTTTGACCGGGTGAGATGTCTGGAAGGGATTGTAGAGGTAGGAAACCTTCAAGGGGATTTTGTAACCTCGGATATGATCGACTGTACCCACATCTCTTGAGATAGGGGTTGCCAGGCTACTGGGTACAGCGAAATCCTTCCCCCGACTGCCTCCAAGGGTGGACAGTCGGGCAACACCTCAGGGATGCTGAAAGGGCTTCTCAGGAAGAGACTCCCTGTTGCCCTGGTTCTGAGGGCCCCCCCTGCCCCTAGGGCGGCGCTATTATTGTTACCCCTCTGCCTCTGGGGTAAACTGACCACGTGCGTCCGGTGTAGCTCCTTGGGCTTTACGGAACCACATCTTCCCCCCCTTCTGACCCTTGGGATATGGTCTAGGAGGAGTGGAAAACTGGACTCCAACGGCAGAAAGAGTTTTACCGTCCTGCTCACACCTGGTCAAGGTATCCTTCACCTGAGGTCCGAACAAAGCCGAACCATCAAAGGGGGTATTAGTGAAGGACGCCTTAAAGGGGTCTGCAAAATTACAAAGACGCATCCAGGCTTGGCGTCTAAGAGCAACTCCTGTGCCTGCGGCCCTGCTCGCTCCATCGGCCGCATAGGATATGAGCCGCATGGAGGAGTTAGATATAGAATTCAGGATTGCAAGCTGCGAGGCAATCTTTTCCTGAGCCCCAGCAGCAGAAGGATCCTGGACTACTTCACCCAGTTCCTTGAGAATATCTCGTTGAAGCCTGGTGAAGTGACAAAGATAATTCAGCGAACGCATAGCAAAAGTCGCTGAAGAAAACATCCGCTTTCCATACCTGTCCATGGTCCTAGAATCCTTGTTAGGAGGATGGACAGGTACTGAAGGATCCGCCAGTTCCTGCTTAGTGGCCGCCACCACCATAGCATCCACAGAGACACCCTTGAAAGGAACTGTTTGTCGAAGGGGCCATGATGAATTTGGATGGTCTCCTGGGGACAGGTTCCACAGAATCTGGAGCCACGCCTTCCGAGCCACTACCTGCATCAGTGGGTCGAAGGCGGAGACACCCAGGAGGTGGAGGGTCGGGATCCAAAGCCTCCAGGTATACCGACTCATCCTCGGAGGGGTCAATGGAGGCCAATTCCCCTCTGTTTGAGGAGCTCAAGGATGTCTGAAAAGGAGACATCCTCAGAGGGGACCGTGGGAACCCTCCGACTCATCTAAGTCGGTATCAGATGTAGTAGACTCAGGGAGTCTGTGTGTTTCCTTACACGCCTCTTCCGAGGGGTTCCCCTGCAGGATCAGGAGAAACCTCGAAAGGAGGAAATTCCCAATGGGGAAACCTGGGGCGATGGATCCCTGGGCCTGAGAGCAAGAGGCTGGCAAGAGGCATCTGCAGGCACTGATGAGGGAGGAGCTAGAGGGATGGACCGTTGACCAGGCTCAGAGGCCAGGACACTCCTCATCACCTCAAAGGCTCCCTCCCGAGGCCGGAATATCCCGCTCCGAGGAAACAGGAATGCCCGGCTCCACTGAGAGGGAAGGCTCCGAGGCCGATGTCGGTGCCGAGCTTACCAAAGCCGAAGCCCCGAGAGGGAGAGTGGGGTCGGACAAGGGTCCGATGCCACTAGCCCCCTCGGAGCCGACAAGGGAAACCCGACGACTGGATCCCTCCAAGGAAGGTCTCAAGGAGGAGATCGGAGCCGAGGATGACGGAGCCAAGGATGTATCGGCTCCGCACAAACAGTCGCTGTCCCGAAGCTGCCCGAACTCTGATGTGGAGTCGGAGGAGGAAGTTCAAGGGTGAGGCTATAGCCAAGTCTGTTGAGACGGGCTATGGAGCATTTGGGCCAGTGCCTGAGACTTCAACAGCTTGCTTACCACCCTCTCCAAGTCGTGGTCAGACAGCCTGGAAGATCTCGAAGATCGGCTCGATGGCTCCGCTCCTACAAAAGAGGAGACCCCGAGCCGAGTGGATACTCAGTAACGGCGGGGACCGAGATCTCTTCGAGACGGAGCCATCGGAGCCGAAGTCCCTGAACTCCAGATGGAGCGAAGGTTTCTCGGCCCGATGCTGGATAAAGTGTCGGCTCCAGCCGGAGGCGACCAGGCTACAGTAGATAAGGTATCGGAACCAGCCGGCACCGGACCCACTACATTCGAGGCAGATACATCGGTTCCAGCCGAGCGATCTCGGCTCCGACGGAGCCGGAGCCACCGGAGGAGGCTTGGAAACTGAAGCCTGAGCCTCGGTGGCTTAGAAGGTTTCCCAGACCCTGCTTTAGAGGGAGAACCTTCTGGCTTAAGTAAGCCACGGAGGATAAGTTTATTCCTCCTTTCCTGCAGGACTCTCTGGCTAAAGGCGTGACACAAAGCACAGGAGTCCTGCAGGTGCAAAGGCCCCAGGCAATAAACACAAGAAGTGTGACCGTCTGTCAGAGACATTTTCTGACAGCACGAGTCACACTTCTTGAAGCCTGAGACCTTGCCTTCCCTAGACCTATCCTAGGAGGAAGAAACACACACAAACCCCAACAAACACACAAAATTAATCCCCTACACACAACACACAGGAAGGGATTAACAACTGGAGTTTTAGGCCTAACTAAAACTTTACACTAAAGGTTTAAAAAGGTTATAAAAGTTTGAAAAAACAGGGAATAGGGTGGGCTGTAATTCACTACAGACTATACTATGACTAAAAGGGGAAAATAAAAACCCTAACTAAGCTTCTCTTTATTTAACAAGAAATTCACTTACCTCTGCTGGTAAAGGAGACCTCTTTCGCTAAGCGGCAAACGAGATCTGAGGTAGTTCCGCCTTGCATCATGGGATATAGGGTTGCCTCGAGCTGGTAAAAGGAGTTCCTAAGCTAAAGCAAGTGCCGAGTCGGAGCCGAGGATCAGCTCCGAACCCATCCGGCAAGAATGGAGGCGAGATTGACAACTTAACATGGAGTCTTGAGTAAAATCCTTGTCCTTGCTCCTGTGTAGGTACCTGTTGAATGGCTCATGTCCATGAGAGCTGTAATTTGTTTTTGTGCCTCTGCCCATTGATTTAGTGGCAGGTTTGGCATTCCTTTTATCCTTGGCAAAGCATGAAAGTGGAATCTGTATCCTTGTGTGACAATGTTTAGGACCCATTTGTCTTTTGTGATGATGTGCCAGTTGTCTGCAAAAAATGCTAATTTTCCTCCCAAGGGAGCTACCAGGAGAGATTTGCTTGGTAGTTTGAGGATTGAGTCATTGTGTTTGTCTTCTGCTAGCTTGGGACCTGTCTTCTCCTCCTTTCTGGGTAGCAGTACCCCATTGGCGAGGTTTGTAAGGGCCTTGTGACTGACCTCTGCCCCTTGGGCGTCGGTATTTGCCCCTCTGTGATCTGTCAGAAGCTGGAAAGGACCAGTTTTTTGTTGGCCAATTTCTGCTGAAACGAGGAGGTTGTACCTGTAGAAATATCCTTAACCGTCTGCATAGACTTTGCCTTATCCTCCATTTTCTTTAAAACCTCTTCTGCTTTGACATCAAATAATACATCCTGCTGTAAAGGTGCATCCAATAATTTTGCTTTAACATGATCAGGTACGGTTTTTGTTCTTTTAACCAAGCATGTCTACATATGACAGACCCAGAAACAGCTGCTCTACAGGAAGCTTCCAATGAATCAAATCCACATTGTAAAGTATGTTTGTCCACCTGTTCAGCTGCATGCAACAGATCCTGCATTTCCTTGAATTCAGACTGTTCAGTATGTGTGCTCATTTTTTGTTTTAAATGAGACATTAGGAATTGCTGATATTTCAGCATGTGAAACTGACAATTTAATGCTCTCATAGCCAGAGTTGCCGAGGTGTATATTTTCTTTCCACATCTAAGGCGCTGGTATCCCTTTCAGAGGGCACAGGAGTTTTAGCCATAGAAGCTTTAGCCCCCTTGGGACCCTGGGAAATTGTTTCTGGGTCAGCCACAGGACTTTTATAAAGGAATTTGCGTGAGTTAGGTACTCTGTAGTATCTGTCTGGTTTGGCTGGAGCAGGAGGTAGAGAGTCTGGATTTAAACTAGACTCCAAGTAAACATCATCCACAATATCTAAAACTGGAGGGATAGCAACTGGTCTGTGCTGGGATAGTAAAAGGAACTCTCGGAGCCTTTTCTTAGAATCAGAGTAGTCCTGGCCTTCCCAGTGGAAATGTTCCCTCATGGTATGTAAAGTTTCCCCAAAGGAGTAGTCTTCAGGGGGAGATGCTGAGGGAATAGAGTCTTCAGCATCAGAGTCTTCATAAGGGGGAAAAGTGTAATCTTGTTCCTCAGAAGAATATGAGGAAATTGAAACCTGGTTAGAGGAAGCATAATCCTCCTCTTTTCTTGGTCTTTTATCTGGAGGGGGATGGGAACCCCTGATTAGGGTAATCAAATCTTCAGCCATCTTAAGCATCTGTTTCTTAGGCATGGGGCCTTGAACTGTAGACTGATGTACAGTCCTTTGGTTTTAAAGGAGTTTTAAGCTTAGCATAAGATTTAATGGTGAGTGTAGTCGGTCTGAAGACACCTTCTGCAACCGAAGGTGTTTACACTGCACCGGGGTCTCCTCCTGCTCCGGTGTCGGAAGGGCCTAATGAAGATGGCTGCGTCGGCCTAGTACACTCCGCTTGAGAATCCGAGCTATCTTGGGTTCCAGTTCTGCAGTCGTCAGGGGCTGCGTAGGCGCTTCACTGAAAACCGGAGAACCGGCGACAGGCCCAGCAGAGGCCTCGGAGTCTGGCTTGTTCCTAGGCTGCCTGTCCTTATCCTTGCGTTTTTTATGCATGCCAGTCGTCAGTTGCTCCGACGGCATGATATAATTAAATTTCCTACCAAAGTAATGTCATGCGAAGTCAAAACGGCGTTTGATAGTTTGTTTATTAAACCTAGCACAAAACACCTGTGACGTCATGGTCTGGGCCTAGGCAAGGAATACAATAAGAATGGAAGTCCTTATGAGGATTTGCTTCCCACAAGAAGTGCAGTTAACTTTTTCTGACATCGGACTGAGGCAAGAAAAGGTTCCCCAACGGGGTACATAGCTTTATTGAAGACTTCGGACTGAAATTCGAATCGAAAATCTCAGGTGTCGGCCGACCGGCACTTGCGAACTGCTTCTGCTTCGGGCAACACGCAGCAAGAAAGACTGAAGAAAATGGCATCGGATGCCTCTTATATACCCTGGCGCGCTGACGTCAGGGAAGAAGTGACAGCAACCAATGCCGGACCAAGACTTTGGAACTCAGGCCGACTGCGGGACGGCATGACGGCAGGATAACCCCAAGTGTGATGACTGCAGCAGGGTAACACGATGAACATCTGGGTTTTTGTTGCCATCTGTTTTGAAGTAAATAGTCAGTTGCCTTTGCTTGTCTGGCGTAAGGTAAGCCATCTGGGCAGTTGTATTCAAGCTTGCACCCAGGAATGTAATCTTTTGAGAGGGTACCAGTTGTGATTTCTTTTCGTTTATTGTGTACCCAAGGCATGTTAAAAGCCTTTTTACAAACGCCAGATGATGAAGAAGAATGTCCTTGTTTTCTGCTTGAATGAGACAAGTCATCCAAGTAAGGATATATTTGTATGCTTGTCTGCAAAATGCAATTATAGTGCCAGGCACTTTGCAAAGACTCTGGGCGCAGTAGATACGCCAAGGGGCAGTGCAGAGAATTGTTAATGCATAAAACCAGCCTTGAAGCGGAGGTATCTTCTGCATGACTCCCTTACAGGGATATGCAGGTATGCCTCTTTTAAGTCTAGAGTCACTAACCAAGCGTTCTTGCCCAGCATGGGCAGAGGCTGTTGCAAAGTTAACATTTTGAATTTTGGGATGTCCAAGATTGTGTTCAAAATAGATAGATCCAGTATTGGGCACCAGGCATGGTCTTTTCTGGGCACCAGGAACAGTCTTGAATAAAACCCTTGCCCTTTTTCCTGTTCTGGTACTGGCTGAATAGCCCCCATACCCATGAGGGACATAACTTGTTTCTGTGCCTCTGCCCATTGATTTTGTGGTAGATCTGGCCAACTGTTTGGAAATGGCAAGGTATGGAAATGAAATCTGTATCCCTGGGACACTATGTTTAATACCCACTTGTCCTGGGTTATTAACTACCAATTCTGAGCATGAAGTGCTAATTTTCCCCCTAAGGGTGCCACCAAAAGATAAGTGCTTGGTGATGGCAAAGGGAAGTCATTGAGACTGTTTACTGTAGGGTCGTGCTTTGTTTCCCCCAGATTTGGGGGTACAGGCATACCATTGCTTTGACCTGTAAGAACCCTGTGATTGGTATCTAGAGCCTTTTGAGCGCCTGGATTTGCCCCGTGAGGCTCTGTCAGACACAGGAAAGGACCAATTTTTTGTAGGTCAATGTCTACTGAATCTGGGTGGCTGCACTTGTAAGAAATCTTTTACAGTTTGCATAGATTTAGCTTTGTCTTCCATTTTCTTTAAAACCTCTTCTGCCTTATTACCAAACAGAGTATCATGCTGTAAAGGTGCAACCAACAATTTAACTTTAACATTATCAGGCAGATTTTGCTCCTTGAGCCAGGCATGCCTTCTAATCACAGATCCAGTAACTGCGGCCCTGCAAGAGGCCTCCAAGGAATCAAAACCACATTGCAAAGTATGCTTTCCAACCAGTTCTGTTGCATGCAATAATTCCTGTAATTCTTTATTTTCCACACATTCAGAAATCAACATCATTTTCTGTTTCAATAATCCCATAACATGCTGTTGATATTTAACCATATGAAACTGGCAGTTTAAGGCCCTAATTGCCAAGGTTGCAGACGTATAAACCTTCTTTTCCCATCTATCCAGCACCCTGGAATCTCTATCAGAGGGGGTAGGATTCATAGCAGTTGAGGCCTTTACACCTTTGGGACCCTGTGAGATAGTTTCAGGGTCAGCAGCAGGATTTTTGAATAAAAATTTGTGGGAGTCAGGAACCCTGTAATATCTGTCTGGCTTACTAGGAGCTGGAGGCAGGGAATCAAGAGCCATGCTTGATTTCGAAAACACATCAACAACAATATCTAATACAGGAGGTATAGCCAAAGGCCTTTGCTGAGGAAGAAGTAGGAAACCCCTAAGCCTCTTTTTTGATTCCGAGAAATCCTGACTCTCCCAATGAAAATGTTCCCTTAAATTATGCATGGTTTCTCCAAAAGAATAATCTTCAGGAGGAGATGCAGATGGGGATGGATTCCTCTGCATCTGAATCCTCATAGGGTGGTATAGAAAATTCCTGATCAGAAGAGGAATCAGAAGAAATAGAAACCTGATCTGAAGATTCATAATCAGTGTCTTGCCTAGGCCTCTTATTGGGGTTTGGGAACCCCTGATCAAGGTAATTAAGTCTTCAGCCATTTTGATCATCTATTTATTAGGCATAGAGGCCTGAGCACGTGGCTCAACCGTCGGTTTTTTAGCCTTAGAAGTTGCTTTTGTCTTTGTTTTTGAAGCTGGCGTCGGTTTTATATAGAAATGTTGAGGACTGAAAACACCCTCAGAAGCCGGTGCCTGCTCAGTGGCTGCGGTCCCATCCGAGGGAGAGACATCCACGGGTACAATACTCTGAGAATCTTGCGGCATGCCGGACTCCACATGGGTCTCGGTAGAGGTCTGCGACTCGAAAGTAGTGGGTATCAGAGGCTGTGAAAGCGCCTCACTGAGTACCGGCGAACAGGCGACTGGCTTAGTAGAAACTTCGTCGTCGGTTTTGGACCTCGACGGTCTGTCGCTGTCCTTTTCTTTGTGCTTTTTGTGAACTCCGGTAGTCGGATTACTATCAGATGACATTTCAGGGTAATTAAATCTGTTTCCAAAATATTCTGAAGCAAAGATTTACCAACACTTAATAGTGCGTTGGTTAAATCTAGCACAAAACTGACAGCAAGGCACATTATGATCTGGGCCTAGGCAAGGAATACAGTACAAATGAAAATCCTTATGAGGTGTTTGCTTCCCACATGTAATGCAATTATTAACTTTTACTGACATCGGTAAGGAGCAAGAAAAAGTTTCCCCAAAGGGGTACTTAGCTTTAATTGAAGACTTTGTTTCTGAAACTCAAATGCAAAAATTTCAGGAGCCGGCTGACCGGCACTTGCAAACTGCTTCTGCTTCGGGCACCGCGCGGCAAGAAAGACTGAAGAAAATGGCGTTGGCTGCATGTTTTATACCGCTGACGACCTGACGTCATGGAAGAGGAGACAGCAACCGACGCAGGACCCAAGACTTTGATATTCAGGCCGACTGAGGGCAACCTGCCAACAGATTACCCAAATGTAATGACTGCAACAGTGAAACACGAAGAACATCTGCTTCTGGCACCGCACGGCAAAAAAGACTGATGTAATGGCGTCGGCTGCATGTTTTATACCCCTGATGACCTGACGTCATGTAAGTGACAGCATCTTATGCAGAAATCCCAAGACTCTGGTATTCAGGCCGACTGAGGGCTACCTGCAAGCAGGTAACCCAAATGTGATGACTGCAACAGTGAAACACCAAGAATATCAGAGAAATCCCCAGTTGGAGCCAGTCCTACTAGGGCACAGACCGTCCAGTGTCACCCAGGAGAGCAAGTGCAACCTGACAAGAGGGGAAGGGGGAGGGAAGGAATACTCCAACATGAAAAAGAAGAACATCTACGATTATAAGAATTTACACAACTTTCCAATGTCCTGTTGCAGTATTCTACATATGGGTGAGTACCAAAGCTCACTGAGAATGGGGTGGTGGGTCTGGAAGAAGTTTCTAGGAACCCGTGAAGGATAACCCTGGCGAACCTAGCCCTGGCCCTAGAGATCTGATCCAGCTTGTAATGCTTGGTGAAAGTGTGCACAAGGTCCAAGTAGCTGCATCAAGGATAGAGTTGGTGTCTATTCCCTTAAAGAAGGCTCCAGAAGAGGCCATGGCTCTGGTGGAGTGGGCTTTACTATTGCCCTGTAAGGTTTTTCCATCGTAAGAACAACAGAAAGAAATGGCCCTGGAAATAAAGTCCGAAATAGTCTGTTTGGTCACTGCTTTCCCCAGGGCTCTGGGGTAGAAGAAGACATAGTTGGTCAGTTTTCCTAATTGTCATGGTTGTGTGTAGATTAAACCTAAGCTGTTTGTGTACACCTAGGGAGTGAAGTTCTCTCTCGTTATCCCCCTGCGGATTGGGGAAAAAGGTGGGCAGGTGTATGGCCTGGTTCAGACAGGTCATTCACTACCATGGGTGTGAAGGACGGGTTAGTTCTAAGAGTAACCCTGTCAAGATGAAAGACCAGAAAAGGTGGTTTAGACATCAGAGCCTGCAGCTCTGAGACCCTCCTGGCGGAGGTTAGAGCCACCAAAAAAAAAAAAAAAACGTTTTCCATGTGCAAAAATTTTACAGAGGCTGTATTTGCTGGCTCAAAGGGAGCTAGTGTGAGTTTTTCTTGTATATAGTTAAGAACCCAGGGAGGAGGGGATGGTTTTCTGTGAGGTCTCAAGTGAAGTAACCCTTTGAGGAAGAGTTTTGCAGGAAGTCTGGATGCAAGGGGTTGATCCAGAGGGAGGCAGGCAGAAATTGCAGACAAGTGTGCTTTTAAAGATGAGTAGGCCAGGCTTGTCTGTGATAGTTCACACAGGTAAGACAGGATTAAAGAGGGACGGTGCTTTCTAGCGGGTCCAACTGTGTTTTGCGACACCAAATAGAAAACCTTTTCCACTTTGAGAGATAAGATTTTATTGTGTTAGGTCTCCTGGCCTCCTGCAGGACATTAAGCACATCCTTGTTGTACAGGTGTCTAAATGGGATCAGAATCCTATCAACCACAGGGTCAGGTGTAGGGACCACCACTGTGGGTGAATCTGTAATCCCTTGTGCTGTGTGAGCAGGTCCACTGAGGGGGCTAACTTGTGGCGATTGCCCTTGGACAGATGAAGGAGAAGGGGAAAGTACAGCTGCGTACACTTACCATAAATGTAGATATTGAGTGTATTCACTGTTGCAGTCATTACATTTGGGTAATCTGCTGGCAGGTTGCCCTCAGTCGGCCTGAATTCCAAAGTCTTGGGTCCTGCATCGGTTGTGGTCTCCTCCACCATGACGTCAGGTCGTCAGGGGTATAAAACATGCAGCCGACGCCATTTTCTTTCGTTTTTCTTGCCCCCAAAAAAGTAGCAATATTATATATACATATATATACATATATATATATATATATATATATATATATATATATATATATATATATATATATATATATATATATATATATATATATAGATATATATATATATATAGATATAGATATATATAGATATAGATATATATATATATATATATATATATATAGATATATATATATATACGCATCAATATAAACTTTACCTTCATCTACAAGCAAATACCCCACATAGGTTGTAGAAGATAGAGAAGGAAAGAAACTGTAGAATGACACAGGGATGGCAGGAGGGTAACCTGGACTGCAACAGTGAATACACTTGAACATCTACATTTATGGTAAGTGTACACAACTGTACTAATGTTCTTTGTGTTTCACTGTTGCAGTCATTACATTTGGGTAGAATCCCAAAGCTATGGTTGGGAGGCTGGAGCTAAACAGCATTAGGTGCAGCTATAAGGCCCTGCAGCACTGCAGTGGCAAAGTCTGCCCTGGACTTGAGAGGCAAATGGTAATGCTTTGTAAAGGTGTGAACAGAACTCCAAGCAGCAGTCTCTAGAATGTCTTTGGTTGGTACTCCACTGAGAAAGGCCGCCGAAGTAGCTGCAGCTCTGGTTGAATGAGACCTAATGCCCTTGGGCACAGGTTTACCATGGTGTAAGTAACAGAAACGGATGCAGTGGCTTATCCACTTTGAAATTGTCTGCTTTGAGATAGCCTTTCCCTCTGATCATGCAGCAAATGACGCAAGTAATTGCTCAGTATTTCTTAGAGCTTTTGTCATGCTCAAGTAGAATCTTAGCTGTCTGTGTAAGCCCAAGGAATGCAGAATTCTCTCCCCTTTGTTCTGTGGATTTGGATAAAACGTTGTCAGATGAATTGTTGGGTTAAGAGCCACACTGGAAACCACCTTCGGCATGAAAGTAGGATTTGTCCTCAGAGACACCCTGTCTGGGTAAAATATGATAAAAAGGCTCTACAGCCATGAGGGTCTGTAGCTCTGAAACTCTTCTTGCTGAAGTAATTGCTAGTAACAGAGCTGTCTTCCATGATAAGAACTTTATATCAGCGGTAGCAGCTTGTTCAAATGGAGGCAGGGTGAGCTTTTCCAACACATAATTGAGGTCCCATGCAGGCAATGGTGATCTTCTAGGAGGCCTTAGATTTTCGGCTCCTCTAAGATACTGCTTTAGTAAAGGATGAGAAAAGATTGGTGGCTTTGTATTGTAATGAGCAGAAATGGCAGAGGCATGGATTTTGATCGATGAGAAAGATAGGCCTTTGTCAAGCATCTCAGTTAAGTATTGTAATATCCGAGGAATATGTGGTTCTGCTCCATCAGTTCCTTGTGCTTGATTCCAAGCGCAGAATCTCTTCCATTTGTCAGTATAAGATTTTCTAGTACTAGGCCTTCTGGCTTCCAAAATGGCATCCATCACAGCTTTCACAGGTTGGGAGGGTGGCTTAATGGCTAAGGTGTTTGCCTTACAAACACAAGGTGCATGGTTTGAGTCTCACAAGGGAAAATTGGCTAGGCTTAAAATGGCTCGCAAGGGCAGTTAGCTTAGTAATAAACTATGAACTTTACTGAGAGGTGTCGTTCGTATGATTACATGATTAGCCATGCTGCCAGGTTCAGAGTCTGTAGTTGATTGTGCAGGATCCGATTGTTTTGCTGAGACAGTAGTTGTGGTCTTTGAGGCAAGGTCCAAGCTGGGTATTGAGACAAGTTCCTTAGGATTGGGTACCAATATTGGTGGGGCCAGTCCGGGGCAATAAATATCATCTTTGGCTTCTCTTGTCTGACTTTTAGGAGGACCTTGGGTAGAAAAGGCAGAGGAGGAAAGGCGTAAACTGACAGGTTTTTCCAACTGAAGGATAGGGCGTCCACTTTCCATGCTTGTCTGTGATAAGTCTTTGTGCAGAATTTTTTCAATTGATAATTTTGAGGAAAGGCAAATAGATCTATGTCTGGGCTCCCCCATTTCTCTGTTATCATGCTGAATACTTGTGGATTTAGTTTCCACTCATGAGGATCCATAAGGTTTCTGCTTAAATCGTCTGCCAGAGTGTTCTGTTTTCCTGGCAGAAATTGAGCTTGAAGATTTATTTGGTAGGTCAAAGCTGTGTCCCACAGTGCCATGGCTAATCTGCAAAGGGGGGTATGAGTGTGCCCCCTTGCTTGTTTATATACCACATGACTGTGGTGTTGTCAGTCTTTTTCAGTAGATGTCCTGGATGAAGTAAGTCCTTGAAGGCTGTTAGGGCATTTTGAACAGCTAGCATCTCTTTCTGGTTGATATGTAGATGCATTTGATTTGGTGCCCGTATGCCCTGAATGCATCTTCCTGCCATGTGGGCCCCTCAGGCATAATCTGATGTATCTGTTAAGGTTTGGCTGGCAGGGGGTAGAGTGAAGGGCCGTCCCATGTTTTGGTGACGGGCCTTTGCTCACCATAGAAATTCCTGCTGCAAGCAGGGGATGATAGGAATCATTGTCTCCAGACTGTGTGAATGTTGACTCCATAAACGTTTTAGTTACTATTGAAGTTTCCTCATATGCAGTCTTTCATATGGAATTAGTAGGATGCAGGATGCCATGAAGCCCACAGCCTGCAGAATTTGCTTTGCAGAAGACTGGGTTTTTGTTGCCATCAGTTTGAAGTAAGCAGTCAGTTGCCTTTGCTTGCCTGGCGTGAGGTAAGCCATCTGGGCAGTTGTATCCAAGCTTGCACCCAGGAATGTTATCTTTTGAGAGGGTACCAGTTGTGATTTATTTTCATTTATTGTGTACCCTAGGTATGCTAGAAGCCTTTTCACAAACACCAGGTGTCGTAGAAGAGTGTCCTTGTTCTCTGCTTGAACGAGACAGTCATCCAAGTAAGGATATATTTGAATACTTCTTTGTCTGCAAAATGCAATTACTGGTGCCAGGCACTTTGTAAAGACCCTGGGCGCAGTAGATAAGCCAAAGGGCAGTGCAGAGAATTGGTAATGCATTAAGCCAGCCTTGAATCTGAGGTATCTTCTGCACGACTGTCTTATTGGGACATGCAGGTATGCCTCTTTTAAGTCTAAAGTCACCAGCCAAGCATTCTTGCCCAGGATGGGCAGAAGCTGTTGCAAAGTGAGCATTTTGAAGTTTGGAATGTCCAGGTATGTGTTCAAAATCGATAAATCCAGTATTGGCCGCCAGGCCTTGTCCTTTCTGTGCACCAAGAACAGTCTTGAGTAAAAATATTGTCCTTTTTCCTGTTCTGGTACTGTCTGAATGGCCCCCATATCCATGAGGGATGTAACCTGTTTCTGTGCCTCTGCCCATTGGTTTTTTGGCAGGTATGGCCAACCATTTCTCATTGGCAGAGTGTGGAAATGGAATCCGTATCCCTGTGATACAATGTTCAGCACCCACTTGTCCTGGGTTATTAACTGCCAATTTTGAGCAAAAAGTGCTAATTTTCCCCCATGGGTGCTGCCAAAATATAAGTGCTTGGTGTAGGCAGAGGGAAGTCATTGGGATTGCTTTCTGTAGGTTTGTGCTTTATCTCCTCCAGATTTGGAGGTGGATGCGCCCCATTGCTTTGACCTGTATGAGTCTTGAGCCTGCTACCTGGAACCCTTAGGGCATCTGGATTTGCACCTTTGAGCTGTCTGACACAGGAAAGGACCAATTTTTTGTAGGCCAGTGTCTACTGGATCTAGGTGGCTGCACTTGTAAGAAATCTTTAACAATTTGCACGGACTTAGCTTTGTCTTCCATTTTCTTTAAAACCTCTTCTGCCTTAATACCAGAGAATCATGCTGTAAAGGTGCATCTAGCAATTTAGCGCTTTAACATGATCAGGCAAATTTTGTTCCTTTAACCAGGCATGCCTCCTAATCACAGATCCAGTAACTGTAGCCCTGCAGGAGGCCTCTAAAGAATCAAAACCACATTGCAAAGTATGCTTTCTAACTTGTTCAGCTGCATGCAATTCCTGCAATTCCTTATTTTCTGCACATTCTGAAATCAACATAATTTTCAGTTTCAGCAATCCCATAACATGTTGTTGGTACTTAAGCATATGAAATTGACAGTTTAAGGCCCTGACTGCCAAGGTTGCAGATGTATAAACCTTTTTTCCCCACCTGTCCAGCGCCCTTGAATCTCTGTCGGAGGGGGTAGGGTTTTTTGCTGTTGAAGGCTTAACTCCCTTTGGACCCTGTGAAATAGTTTCAGGATCAGCAGCAGGGTTTCTAAATAAAAATTTATGAGAGTCAGGGACCCTGTAATTCCCGTCAGGCTTACTGGGAGCCGGAGGTAATGAGTCAGTGGTCAGGCTAGACTCCGAAAAAACTTTATCCACAATGTCTAACACAGGAGGAATGGCTAAAGGCTTGTGCTGAGGGAAGAGGAGGAAATCCCTGAGCATCTATTTTGATTCTGAGAAGTCTTGACTCTCCCAGTGAAAATGCTCCCTCAAAGTATGCAAGGTTTCTCCAAATGAATAATCCTCAGGAGGAGATGCAGATGGAATAGACTCCTCAGCATCAGAATCCTCATAGTGAGGTAAAGTTAATTCCTGATCAGAAGAGGAATCAGAAGAAATAGAAACCTGATCTGAAGATTCATAGCCAGTGTGTTGCCTAGGCCTCTTATCTGGAGGGGGATGGGTACCCCTGATCAAGGTAATGAGATCTTCAGCCATTTTGATCATATGTTTTTTAGGCATTGAGGCCTGTGCACGTGGCTCAGGCGTTGTTTTTTTAGTTTTAGAAGGTGTCTTTACCTTTGGTTTTGCAGCTTACGGTTTGGTATAAAAATGATGAGGTCGGAATACACCCCTCAGAAGCCGGTGGCTGCTCAGCGGCTCCAGACCCATCTGAGTGAGATACATCCATCGGTCCAATACCTTGAGTATCTTGCGGCATGCCAGACTCCACATGGGTGTCAGTGGAGGCCTGCGACTCGAAGGTAGCGGGTATCAGGGTCTGCGAAAGCAACTGAGTACCAGCGAACCGGTGACTGGCTTAGGAGAAGCTTCGTCGGTTTTGGATCTCGACTGCCTTTCTCTGTCCTTTTCTTTGCGTTTTTTATATACTCTGGTAGTCGGATTGCTATCCGATGACATCTCTGGGTAGTTAAATCTGTTTCCAAAATACTTGGATGCAAAAATATATCGATGCTTAATAGTGCGTTGGTTAAATCTAGCACAAAACCGACAGCCAGGCACATTGTGATCAGGGCCCAGGCAAGGAATACAGTATAAATGGAAATCCTTATGAGGTATCTGCTTCCCACAAGTAATACAATTATTAACTTTTTCTGACATCGGTAAAAAGCAAGAAAAAAAAGTTTCCCCAACGGGGTACTTAGCTTTATTGAAGACTTCGGTTCTGAAACTCAAACGCAAATATTTCAGTAGTCGGCCGACCGGCACTTGCGAAATGCTTCTGCTTCGGGCACCGCACGGCAAGAAAGACTACAGAAAATAGCACCGGATGCATGTTTTATACCCTTGACGACCTGACGTCATGGAGGAGGAGACAGCAACCGACGCAGGACCCAAGACTTTGGAATTCAGGCCGACTGAGGGCAACCTGCCAGCAGATTACCCAAATGTAATGACTGCAACAGTGAAACACGAAGAACATCCAGTACTGTCTTGGCCAGTAGGGAGTCACCAGCAAGATTTCTGGTGACTCCTGCTGAATTTTCAGCAGCACGTTTTGAATCCAGGGGAAGGGGTCGGGGGGCATACAGACATTTCCTCTCCCAGGACATTGAGAAGGCATTTTTTGACAGTGCCTTAGGGTCGGGTGCCCTGGTGCAGAAATCAGGAAGTTGCCGGTTTATGGAGGAGGCAAACAGATCTATTTGAGGTGTACCCCACCTGTGGACCCGGATCCAGGAAAACATCTCTGTGATGCATCCATTCACGGTTGTTTGAGATGGTCCTGCTTAGACAATCTGCCTGGGAGTTGTGCAGAGAGGGTATGTAGGCTGCCTGTAGGGTAATTCCCTGTGAGGTGCCCAGTTCCCACACCTGCAGAGCTAGTCTGCATAAGAGGTAGGATTTGGCCCCTCTCCATTTATTGAGATATCACAGGACTGTGGTGTTGTCCGTAAATATCTTGAGAGGGCCTTGCTTTAGGTAGGGCTGGAAGGCTTGTAGAGCAAGGAGGATTGCCCTCATCTCTCCGACATTTATGTGGTCTAGTTTGTGTGCATCTGTCCATAAACCCTGCACTTGTCTTTGTCCTAGTGTTGCTCCCCATTTCAGACCTGAAGCACCTGTATGTATGATCTGGGTAGGTGTGGGAGTTTGTAGAGGGCGGCCTGGGTTCTTGACCACCTGAGCCACCCACCAATGAATTTTCTGTTTCAAGCAGGGAAGAAGGGGGACCCTGAACTCCAGGGGATGGGAGTACTGAGTCCATACTGACCGAAGATACCATTGTAGTTTCCTCATGTGCAGTCTTGCTACGGGCTGCATGGGCATGGTGGCTGCCATGTAACCCACAAGTCTCAGGAAAGTATAGTTTTGTACCTACCATAAAAGTAGATGTTCGAGTGTTCACCCTGCTGCAGTCATCACACTTGGGTTATCCTGCCGTCAGGCGGTCCCGCAGTCGGCCTGAATTCCAAAGTCTTGGTCCGGCGTCGGTTGCTGTCGCTTCTTCCCTGACGTCAGAGCACCAGGGGTATACAAAAGGCATCCAACGCCATTTTCCCCAGTCTTTCTTGCCACGCAGTGCCCGAAGCAGAAGCAGTTCGCAAGTGCCGGTCGGCAGACACCTGAGATTTTCGATTCGAATTTCAGTCCGAAGTCTTCAATAAAGCTAAGTACCCCGTTGGGGAACATTTTCTTGCCTCAGTCCGATGTCAGAAAAAGTTAACAATTGCATTACTTGTGGGAAGCAAATACCTCATAAGGACTTCCATTCCTATTGTATTCCTTGCCTAGGCCCAGACCACGACATCAAAGGTTGTCGGTTTTGTGCTAGGTTTAATAAACGAACTATCAAACTCCATTTTGACTTCGCACGACATTACTTTGGTAGGAAATTTAAGTATATCATGCAGTCGGAGAAGCCGACGACTAGCATACATAAAAAACGCAAGGATTAGGACAGGCAGCCTAGGAACAAGCCAGACTCCGAGGCCTCTGCTGGGCCTGTCGCCGGTTCTCCGGTTTTCAGTGAGGAGCCTACGCAGCCCCTGACAACTGCAGAACTGGAACCCCAGACAGCTGCGGTTTCTCAAGCGGAGTCTACTAGGCCGACACAGCCATCTTCCGACACCGGAGCAGAAATAGACCCCGGTGCTGATTGTCTGCCTGAATTAACAGGCCGTTTAAGTAAGGGAATATTTTGATTCCCTTTGTCCTGCAGTAAGTGATGACTGGAGCCAGACATTTTGTGAATACCCTGCGTGCTGTGGAAAGCCCAAAGGGCAAGGCACAGAATTGAAAATGGGATGAGCCTGCCATAAACCTCAGGTATTTCCTGAAAGTGGGCTTTATTGGTATGTGCAGATAAGTGTCCTTTATTTATGTTTAGGGTTGCCATGAAACCTTGGGGTAGAGGGAGGGGGAAGACTGTGGGAAGAGTGAGCATCCTGAAGGTAGGAACTTTTGGGAAAGGGTTGAGGCACAAGTGATCTACTATAGGCCTCCATGGCCCAACCTTTCTGGGGACCAGAAAGATTCTGGAGTAGAATCCTCTTCCTTTTGTTTTTATAGGCACTGGTTCTATAGTCCCTTGCACCGGCATAGTTTGCTGTACCAGTTGTAGGAGGCATAGCTGACTGGTGGGTGGCTGTGGAGTGCCTAACCTTACGGGAGGCGGGGGGTGATCCAGGGCATAAAGTAACCATTCCGGATGACAGATAGAACCCACTTGTCTGAGGTAATCTCGGTCATACAGGAAGACAGTGAGAGAGATGGGCAGATAGGGGTAGGGATGTGGGAGGGGTGGGAAATGAGGTTAGCAGGTAGCCAGACACTACCTGCCCTATCTTGAAAGGGAGGCCTCTGGCTTGATGATGGGGAAGCTCTAGCCAGAGGGGCTGTTTTCTAGGCGGTGTCCTGAGCCTGAAGGGACCCATAGGCCAAGAAGGATTTCTGATTAATTCTGTCTTGGCAGGGTAGTCCCTATGGAATTTAGGGATGGGTGAGACCAGCAGGTGTTTGAGGTCCTGCAATTCTTTGCCTTTTTGTTGAAGGGACTTGAAGAGGTCAGCCACTTTTATTTCAAACAGGGCAGAGTGATCCAAAGGGGCATCAATAAGCTTAGCCCTGAAGTCGTCAGGGAAGGGCTGGAGACGTAACCAAGAGCATCTCCTTAAAGCAGAGCTTGATGCAGCTAACCTAGCTGAGGCTTCAGCTGCATCATAACTGCATCGTATGGAGTGTCTATTCACCTGAGAGGAGAGTGCTAGCAGGGAGGACAGAGAAGCTTTGGCTGCATAGTTTGGGATGTTAGCCAATTCCTTGATGGCTTTCTCCAGCAGGGCTAAGGAGTACTTGGTCATGTGGGTCTGGCAGTTTGTGGTCCTGAATGACAGGGTGGCAGAAGTGTAGATTTTCTTCCCCAGCCATGCCATTGTGTTCATGTCCTTGTCAGCTGGAAGAATGGTCGTTGGGAGCAGTTTGGAAGCCCTATCAGTGGAAATGGAGATAGTGGCTGGGTCAGCCGGAGGGCATTAAGCAGAAATGTTTTCTGATTCAGGGACTTTGTACAGTCTGTCCACCCTGTGTGGGGCTGGAGGTTGGGAATCAGGGTTGATAGATGCAGAGGAAAAGGCACCCAGGAAGGCCAGCAGAATAGGAGGGAAAGCAGAAGGACTGGGGGAGTCCATCTGTATGAGGTCATAAAGCCTCTTCTGCACTTCAGTCATGTCAGTGGATTCCCACTTAGTGTTTTTTTCATTTTGCTGATAGTTTCCCCAAAAGTGAAATCCTCCACTGGGGAGTCAGGCTCAATAGAGCCTTCCTCTGGAGATCCATATCCCAGGGGGAGGAGATCTGTGAGGAATAGGAGAGGGAATCTTCTGAGGAGTCGAAGAGTTCCTCTTCCACTTCTACCCTCCTTTCAGTAGCTGAGGCTTGAGGCCTAGGGCTTAGGAGGGGAGGGGCAATGCTAAGGCTTCCTGTAGTAGGACCACAAAGGCATTAAACAGGCTCTGCTTGAAGGCTTGCCAATTGGGCATGCTTTCAGTTGGAGGAGAGAGATGTTTTGTATTTTATTTTTTCTTTAGAGGCCTACCTGGCGTCCGACTAGGAGAAGGCCTCAAGTCAGACATAAGGATGGTGTCGGCAGAATCTGACGGGCCCAGAGAGTGCGCTCTCGCTGGAATCTAAGGCAAATGCCGGTAAAACCTCTATGGACGTGACGTCCTCTCGGGATTGTGCAGTCTCCACATAAGTACCCACTGTATCCTGAATGGCAGAAGCGGAGTCCTCGGCCAGGCAGATGTCGGCCACAGGCTGCGGTACAGGCACCACTAGGCTGCAAGGTCTTGGTCTGCTTCTTAGGCGGTTCTGATGGGACATCGGATGCGGCAGCTTCCATCCCCAACACAATTTGTTTTAACTGCTGGTTCTCTAGATAAAGGTTTAAAGCATGCAAATGGCGACGTAAGGTCTTGGGTTGAACGCCTGACAAATAGGGCATTTCTCGTGGTCGTGATTGTTGTGGGTGTCTTTGTGGGGAATCTGCCGGCCACACTTACCCTTTCCGGAACACATGAACTGACTATATATACTAAACAGGAGGGCTGAGAGAGTTCCCAACGGGGTACTTATTCTGAATGTTCTTAATCCGACGTGCATGAGTAGCAGGACCACCTGGTGTACAACTAGCGGCTGAAAAGTTCTGAGGGCTGGTGCATGCAGACGTCACTTTTATGACCCACGTTCCTGCAGCCACGACAGGAGTCAGATGCACCTTGAGGGACTGAAAATCTTTGGAATTCTGGCCGGATGAACTGGAAGGAAGAAGGGTAAACGCACATGTAGAATACTGCAACATTGGAATAGAAGGACATCAGCAAAACAAATTCCTACATATTCTGATGAGGCAGTGAAAATCTACTGTCACCAAAGAATGTTTCCCTAGCAGGACAACTGACAGTTTAAGATCTCTACTGTCTTTCCGTCAGATGCTACCTACTGTGCGCCCCATCACTTGCAAAGGAAGGAAACTGATGAAGGCAAGCAAGAAGCACCAGAATTATGCACTATGAAGAGATTGTTATCAAAGCAACATCCACTATAAAATAACCAATAAAGAATAAATGATAAAACTCAGGCAGCCCATTTAGGCTACATCAGAGAAAGTACAGTTTTGTACCTACCATAAATGTAGATGTCCGAACTGGATAGCATCTGCAGTCATAACAAATGGGTTGTCCTGTCGTCAGGCAGCCCTTCGGTCGGCCGGATTCCAAAGTCTGGGTCCGGCTTCGGCTGATGTCGCACTTCATCCGACGTCATCTCTGCTGGTCTTCGGGTATAAAGGCATCAGCCGATGCCATCTTCCTCAGTGTTTCTTGCCCCAGATGCCAGTTGCCCTCTTGGAAGGCTAAATTTTGGATAAATGCCAATGTTTCCAAAAAGGTAGAAGGCAAACACAAAAAATAAGCATGTATATACATATATACAAACAAATACACCATAAGAGACTCCCCCCAGCTAGCTATTAGGAGGGTAAATACCCTAGGAGTACCACAGAGGGGAAGGAGGGTGGGTAATCCTGACTGCAGATGCTATCCAGTTCGGACATCTACATTTATGGTAGGTACAAAACTGTACTATGTCCTTCATGGATGCATCTGCAGTCATAACAAATGGGTAGAATACCATAGCCAAACTAGGGGTGGAGGAAGGAAAAATTATGGTGTAGTTAGGATCCCTTGCAGTACAGCAGTGGCAAACCCTGCTCGGGATCTAGAGTATAGAGGTAAATTATAATGCTTGGCAAATGTATGCACGGAGGTCCAAGTAGCCGCCTCAATAATGTCCTTGGTTGCCACTCCTCGTAAGAAAGCTGTGGTAGTGGCTGTAGCCCTTGTAGAATGAGGTCTTATGTTCTGTGGAATTGGTTTTCCATGGTAGGAGTAACAGAATCTTATGCAATTTCCTATCCATTTGGAGATTGTCTGTTTGGAAATTGCTTTTCCTTCCCTTCCTGTTGCATAGGCTACTAAAAGCTGGTCAGTTTTTCTGTTACTTTTGGTTCTGTCCAGGTAGTAGCGTAACTGTCTATGTACATCCAAGGTATGCAGCAGTCTTTCCCCCCTGTTTTGTGGATTGGGAAAGAAGGTAGGTAGGTGGATTGCCTGGTTTAAAGACACTCTGGATACCACCTTAGGCATAAATGTAGGATTAGTTCTCATGGACACCCTATCTTGATGGAAGATTAGGAAGGGTTGCACTGCCATTAAGGCCTGTAGTTCCGAAACCCTCCTTGCTGAGGTAATTGCCAGTAGGAAAGCAGTTTTCCATGACAGGTGTTGCAGATATGCTGTTGCTGCTGGTTCAAACGGAGGGAGTGTCAACTTTTCTAGCACAAAGTTCAAGTCCCATGCTGGTAATGGTGGTTTTCCTAGGAGGTTTTACATTCTTGATCCCTCTGAGGAACTGCCTGAGTAGAGGATGCGAAAAGACAGGTGGATCGAAGCTGTATTCTGCTGAAATAGCTGATGCATGTATCTTGATGGAGGAATAGGACAGGCCTGTATGTAGAAGCTCTGCCAAGTACTCCAGAATGTTAGCAATATCTATGTTCGACACATCTTTTCCTCTTTCAGTACTCCAAATGACAAACCTTTTCCATTTTCCTGCATAGTTCCTTCTTGTTGAAGGTCTGCGGGCTTCAAGGATAACGTCTTTAACCCTTTGGGAAAGGTCTGGGTTAGTTGCTGCTATGTGATGTTCCAGGCCGTCAGTTGCAAGGTTTTTAGGTTTGGATGCATGATGTTGTAGTTGTTCTGAGTTAACATCAAAGGCATCAGGGTATTGACCACATTCTCCGAGACATGCTCCTCAGCAATGGGTACCAGTGTTGTCTTGGCCAATCGGAGCTATCAGGATTATCCTTGGACGTTCCTCTTTGATTTTCAGTAGTACCTTGTGCATCAAGGGAAGAGGTGGAAATGCATATGCTGTTAGGCCTTTCCAGCTGAAGGATAGAGAGTCCACCTTCCATGCAAGTGGGTGGAATGTCCTTGTGCAGAATTTTTGAGCTGGTGATTGAGTGGGGAAGCGAATAGATCTATTTGTGGCATTCCCCATTTCTTTGTGATGGCCTTGAAGATGTCCGGGTGTAGCATCCATTCGTGAGCATCCGAGGTGGTTCTGCTTAACATGTCTGCTAGGGTGTTCTCTTTTCCCGCACAAATATTGCCTGTAACTGGATGTTGTAGCTGAGAGCCAGATTCCAAAGGTCCAAAGTCATTCTGCATAGGGGGTATGAATGAGTGCCTCCCTGTTTGTTGATGTACCACATGACTGTGGTGTTGTCTGTCCTTATCATCAAATGGCCTTCTTTGAGGAATGGTCTGAATTTTGGATTGCCAGTTTTACTGCCAGCATTTCTTTTGGTTTATGTGCAGGTGCAGCTGGTCTTGAGTCCACAATCCTTGTATGCATTTGTCCAGCATGTGCGCCCCCCATCCTAGGTCTGAGGTGTCCGTTGTGATGGTTTGGCTTGCTCGAAAGTTGTGGAAGGGTAAGCCTGGGTTTGCCTGGCATGCTTGAGCCCACCATAGGAACTCCTGTTTTAGGCATGGGATTAGTGGGATTTCTGTTTCTAAGCTGTGCCTGTGCTGAGACCATAAATTCTTTAGGCACCACTGTAGCTTTCTCATATGCAGTCTGGCATGTGGGACCAAGATTATGCATGATGCCATGAAGCCCAAGGCCTGCAGAACTTTTCTTGCTGTTAGTTTGTTCTGCTTTGTTAATGCCAAGAAGTAAAGAGGAGATCTTTTGTTTTTCTGCAGTTAGGAATGCCATTTGTTTTACTGTGTCCAATTCCGCCCAAGAATGTTCTTGTTTGGGATGGTATCAGCCTGGACTTTTGTAAATTGACTGTGTATCCCAGGGCTTGTAGCAAGTAAATGACCCTTTGTAAATCTGTTGTCAGCTTGCTTTTGTTGTCCGCTTGTAACAGGCAGTCGTCCAGGTATGGATAAATTTGGATTCCCTGTAGTCTGCAGTGAGCGATTACTGATGCCAGGCATTTTGTGAATACTCTGGGCACAGTAGATAAGCCAAAAGGCAATGCTGAGAATTGATAATGCTCTGATCCTGCAAGAAATCTGAGGTATCTTCTGCAATTTGGTCGAATGGGGACGTGCAGGTATGCCTCCTTGAGATCTAGAGTTACCAGCCAACACTCCTTGCCCAGCATGGGAAGAAGTTGCTGTAGGGTCAGCATTTTGAATTTCGGGACAATGATGTATGTGTTTAAGACGGACAGGTCGAGAATAGGTCTCCAGCTTTTCTCTTTTCTTGGTACTAGGAAGAGTCTGGAGTAGAATCCTTTGCCCTGTTCTGTTATTGGTACTCTTTCCACAGCTCTCATCTTTGTTAATTCCGCTATCTGCTGTAGAGCTTCTATTTTTTGATTTGGAGGTAGGTTTGGCATTCCTCTTTTTACTGGTAAGGTGTGGAAGTGGAACCGGTAACCTTGGTCTATGGTTTGCAAAATCCACTTGTCTTTTGTGATATAGTGCCAATTTTTCGAAAATAAGGCTAACTTTCCGCCTAAAGGTGCTGCTATTTGCTCCCTGGTAGGCGGTGTCAGGGCCAAGTCACTGTGATTGTCCTGTTGCAGTGGCAGTGGTTGTGTCTGTGCCTCGGTTATTGCCTTGCCACTGTCGCCCTCTGTAGGCACCTCCTCTGGATTGATTTCTGCCCCTAGAGCGTCTATTCCTGCCCCTTTGGGATCTTGTGGAGTCAGGAAAGGACCAATTTTTGGCAGGCCAGTTCCTGCTAAACCTTGGGGGCTGAACCTGTAAGAAATCTTTAACTGTTTGTACAGATTTTGCCTTTTCTTCCATTTTCTTCATTACTTGCTGGGCAGGTGTACCAAATAGACTGGCCTTATCCATAGGAGCATCTAATAGCTTTGCTTTAACATGATCCGGTAAGACCTGTTCTTTCAACCATGCATGCCTTCTTATCACTGTGCCAGTCATGGCTGATCTAAATGAAGCCTCCAGTGCATCATAGCCACATTTTAAGGAATGGTTACTAACCTGTTGGATGTTGTTTACCATTTCTAATACATATTTCTTATCTAAGGATTCATCAGAGGACAGTTTTTTAGTTAACTGATCAAGCATAAACTCTTGGTATTGGATCATATGAAACTGACAGTTTAAAGCTCTAGCTGAGAGAGTAGTAGAGGTGTAAACTTTTTTCCCCATCTCTCTAAGGACCTGGATTCCCTTTCAGAAGGAATAGGGTTTTTTGCTGTGGTCGAGGCTACTGCCTTAGGCCCCTGGGATATAGTTTCGGGATCTGCAAGTGGGGCCTTGTATAGGTGGTGATGAGTGTCTGGCACCCTGTAAAATCTATCTGGTTTGGCAGGGGCTGGAGGTAATGAATCAGGAGCAGTGCAAACATTAAATGCATCATCCACAACAGGCAGTACAGGAGGTATAGCTAAGGGCCTATGTTGTGGTAAGTGCAGAAAGGTCCTAAGCCTTTTTCTTGAATCTGAGAAATCTTGTCCCTGCCATTGGAATTGTTCTCTCATGGCATGTAAGGTTTCCCCAAAGGAAAATTCCTCTGGTGGAGAGGCAGTTGGAATGGATTCTTCAGCATCGGAATCTTCATAAGTAGAAAAAGGAGCCTCTGGCTGGTCTGTAATGTCTGAGTCATCCGCAGAATCATCAGAGGACACTGGCTCGGGGCTCTGCTCTAGGTCTCTTTCTGGGGCTGAGAGGCCCTGTCTGGGTGAGATTGGGATCCCTAATTAAGGATATTAAATCTTCTGCCAGAGTAAGCATTTGTGAACTTGAAGTGGGCCTGTGTGAAGGGGGCTTAACAGGCACTGATTTAGCAGATTTGGCTGCTTTAGCCCTGGCAAAGGCCTTAATAGACATGGCTGCAGGAGGCCTAGCAGCACCACGTGCTGGGGTAGAGACATCCAAAGGGATGGTGTCTGATAAATCACTAGGAACCACAGTTGTAGGCAAAATTTCTGAGGCCGATTCAACTAAGGTAGCAGGAGCCTCAGTAGTAGTCATGGTTTCGGCTGAAGATTGACCGGTTTTCTCGGTTTCGGCCGAAACAGAGACACTCGCGGCTTGCTTAACCGTGGTTTCGGCCGAAACCGCGGACCGCGAGTGTCGGTCTTTTTCTTTGCGTTTAACAATTTGGGTAGTCGGAGGATCCGACGGCATAATGTACGCAAAATCTGAGCCGAAAAACTGTTCAGCGAACTCCGACCGACGCCTAAGCGTTCGTCGATTGAAGGAAGCACAGGCCGAACAGGCTGCTACGTCGTGGTCTGGGCCTAAGCAAGGCAGACAGAAAGAGTGGAAATCTTTATGAGGTATTTGTTTCCCACAAGTTAAACAGTTATTGACTTTTTCTGACATCGGCTGAGGCAAGAAAGAGTCCCCAACGGGTACTTAGCTTTAGAAGTCTTCGAAGTAGTATTCGGTAGTAGTAATCTCTGGATCTGACCGACCGGCACTTGCGAACAGCTTCTGCTTCGGGCGCCACGCGGCAAGAAAGACTGAGGAAGATGGCGTCGGCTGATGCCTTTATACCCGAAGACCAGCAGAGATGACGTCGGATGAAGTGCGACATCAGCCGAAGCCGGACCCAGACTTTGGAATCCGGCCGACCGAAGGGCTGCCTGACGACAGGACAACCCATTTGTTATGACTGCAGATGCATCCATGAAGGACATCAGAAAAAATACTCTGTGCAACTTACTCTGCATTTATGTATTGAGGGAGCAAAATAGTAAAGATATGAAAATCTGCAATCCAAAGCAAAGGCAAAATGAGAGTCTGCAACGATGCAGAAAAATATCACATTAGAAATCGTCAAAAGGAACTTGAGGGCACTGTACTTGCAGTCTGCATAGTCTCTCTAAAACACTCTAGGACACCAAGAAAAGTCCATGCTTACTGCCAATTGGTGCTAGCCTGTGGTGAGAATCCTTCTCCAGCTCTGCATTCTTTGTCTGAGCCCAGTTTTTCCAAACCTCCAGGCCTTCTTCAGGTTTAAGGGAGTTTGGCAGTATGAGATCTGGTGATGGCTGGGTTGGAGGCTCTACTTCACTGACTGGTACAACTGGAGCCTACAAAGAAAATACATGTAAATATTACTTAAGTAAGGAACTTAAACATATGCAGTATGAATTCTTAACCTAGCAGAATCAATTTAATTGTAATAGGCATCCTCTTTTAAACAAGGGCTGCAGCAAAATATAAAGAAAACAAAAAAAATGTTACACAACAACTCACTGCAACTAACAGGTACCCCTTTCTCCTATCATCTAACCTATGAGAGGACCCTTCTTTAGAGGGGTCCAGCTGGCAAGGTTAATCCTTTCCACAAAACATGTACTGTAACTTTCTCCTGAAGATCCCAAATGTTGGGGTATGCACAGACACCAGCAGCCAAGTTCCTGTAAGACATAGTATCTATAATATGAACAAATAAACAACTGCAAAGGTGCTAGACCTAGAGGGGGACTAGCCAGTGTATAGCAGTCTGACCAACAGGAGAACCAGCCAGTATTAACCCTACAGAACAAATAGATACTTACCAGAAATTTCCTTCCTACACCTAAAGGAGAAGCCCAAAGCCAAAGATGGCTGTAAAGGCCACCAACATAGAGATGGAAGGAGGGGTTTGTGATCTGTCAAGAGGAAATCTTCTCACAGATAGTACATATATCAGAACAGTGCAGTACATTACTGAAATTAATGCTATACAAGTCAAGACAAGTCTCTGAGCTAGATATTAACAGTAGTAACACTCTCACACTGGGAGATCAGGTGTGATCTGAGGGTCTAAATCAGGAGCAAGGTCTTGTGGTGGATATGACAATTACCCCAGCTGTGGAGGACATCCTTTATGACTAAAATAGTTTCCTGTACCAGCAGGCACACCAAAGTCTGAAACCACAGACATGGAGAGAATTAGTCCTGGTTTTCTTTTTTACTCTATGATTAGGCATGTTATCAGTGATAAGAGCAGGACCAGTAGAGAAAAGCTGCCAAAAGATGAATAGCACCCATCAATTACACCCCAAAGAAAGTACAGTTTTGTACCTACCATAAATGTAGATGTTCGAGTGCTAATACAGCTGCAGTCATAACAGATTGGTTCTCCTGCCGTCAGGCGGGTCCTCGGTCGGCCAAATTCCAAAGTCTAGGTCCCGCGTCGGTTGTCGTCACTTCTTCCCTGACGTCAGTGCGACAGGGGTATAAAAGAACCAGCCGACGCCATGTTCTTCAGTCTTTCTTGCCCCAGATGTCAGGTGCCCCCAGAAGGAAGGCAATACATAAAATAATGTAATAATGCAATGCAATATAATCAAAAAACAGTAGTTGCAAGCAAATACCATAAAAGAATACCCCTAGAGGGGAAGGTGGGAGGGAAACCTGGACTGCAGCTGTATTAGCACTCGAACATCTACATTTATGGTAGGTACAAAACTGTACTATGTTCATCGTGCATACAGCTGCAGTTATAACATAAGGGTAGAATCCCAAAGCTAAGAAAGGGGTGGTAGGCACTAGGTGGAGCTAGGAGGAGCCAAAATGCCCTGCAATACTGCAGTGGCAAAGCCTGCTCTAGACTTGGAGTATAATGGTAGGTTGTAGTGCTTAGAGAAGGTATGCACAGAACTCCAAGTGGCTGCTTCTAAAATATCCTTGGTAGGAACTCCTCTGAGGAAGGCTGCAGAGGTGGCTGTGGCCCTGGTGGAATGAGTTCTAATGCCTGTAGGTACAGTTTTGCCATGAAAGGAATAGCAAAAGCGTATGCAGTGGGCTATCTATTTTGAGATTGTCTGTTTGGATATTGACTTTCCTTGAGCTCCTACCGCATAGGCCACAAAAAGCTGTTCTGATTTTCTGAAAGGCTTTGTTCTGTCCAAATAATAACGCAGTTGTCTGTGGATGTCCAAGGAATGCAGTAATCTCTCCCCTTTGTTTTGAGGATTAGGATAAAAAGTATGTAAATGTATGGCCTGATTTAAAGCTACCCTGGATACCACTTTAGGCATAAAGGACGGGTTGGTACGTAATGAAACTCTGTCCTGATGGAAGATGATAAAAGGCTGGACAGCCATAAGAGCCTGTAGTTCTGAAACTCTACGAGCTGAAGTGATAGCCAGAAGGAAAGCTGTTTTCCAGGATAAAAATTGTAAATCTGATGAGGCAGCTGGTTCAAAAGGG
The DNA here is from genome assembly GCF_019279795.1 of Protopterus annectens. NCBI lineage: Eukaryota > Metazoa > Chordata > Ceratodontiformes > Protopteridae > Protopterus > Protopterus annectens. Next base: position 327,668,511 of record NC_056740.1, on the reverse strand, counting down.
GGCAAAGTCAGTTTTTCCAGAATGAAATTAAGATCCCAAGCAGGTATTGGTTGTTTTCTTGGAGGTCTTAAATTCTTAGCCCCTCTGAGGAACTGTCTTAATAGAGGGTGAGAGAATAAAGGTGGATCAGTGTTGTATTCTGCAGAAATGGCTGAGGCATGGATTTTGATGGAGGAGAACGAAAGTCCACTGCTTAGCAGTTCGGCCAAATATTGTAGTATTTGAGGTAAATTCAGTTTTCCAGGGCACTGGCCCTTTTTCTCATTCCAAACAAAAACGTTTCCATTTTGCAGAGTAAGCTTTTCTAGTTGATGGCCTTCTGGCCTCCAAAATGACATCCTGCACCTCCTTGGAGAGCAGGGCCTGCTGTGATGCTAAGGAATCTTCCATGCGGCTAGATTGAGTGTCTTCAGCTGACTGTGAAGAGTTTTGAAGCTGTGCTGAGTCAGAAGAAGAGGCATTAGAGGCAGGGTCCATGGTGGGGAATGCGTCAGGCTCCTTAGTAGTGGGTACCAGTGTTGCCTTGGCCAGTCCGGAGCAATGAGGATCATCTTTGGTCTGTCTGCTCTGGTCTTCAATAGGACTTTGGGCAGCAGAGGAAGAGGTGGGAAGGCATAAACTGTCATTGATGTCCAACTGAAAGAGAGCGTCCACTCTCCAGGCCTTTGGATGGAAGATCCTTGAGCAGAATTTTGTTAATTGATGATTTTGTGGGAGGCAAAGAGATCTATGTCTGGCCTTCCCATTCTTGGATTATTTCTGTAAAACATTTGGATGCAACTTCCATTCGTGTGGATCTGTCATATTCCTGCTTAGGTTGTCTGCCAGCGTGTTTTCCTTGCCTGGCAAGTACTGTGCTTGTAGCTCCATTTGTAAGTCCATGGCCATGTTCCAAAGTGACATGGCCAGTCTGCATAGGGGATAAGAATGTGTTTCTCCCTGCTTGTTTATGTACCACATAACTGTGGTGTTGTCTGTTCTTATCAATAGCTGACCTGGTTGTAGAAGGTCCTTGAAGGCTGTAATAGCATTTATCACTGCTAGCATTTCTTTTTGATTGATGTGAAGGTGCTTTTCTTTTTGGGTCCATTTGCCCTGAATGCACCGGTCTGTCATGTGCACCCCCCAGGCATAGTCAGAGGCGTCTGTTGTGATGACTTGATTTGCTTGAGGCTTGCTGAATGGAAGACCTGTGTTTGTTTGGCATGCTTGAGCCCACCACAGAAATTCCTTTTGCAGACATGGAATTAGTGGTATCATTGTTTCCAAACTGTGGCTGTGTTGAGACCATATGTTTTTTTAGGTACCATTGTAGTTTTCTCATATGCAGCTTTGCACATGGGATTAGTAAGATGCAAGATGCCATGAATCCCAGAGCCTGCAGGATTTTCCTTGCAGTCAGCCTGGTGCAATTTGCCAGTGTTTTGAAATATTGAATTAGTTGCCCCTGCTTCTCTGGCGTGAGGTAGGCCATCTGGGTGTTTGTGTCCAAATTGGCACCCAGGAAAATTATCTTCGTGAGGGTATTAGTCTTGATTTCTCTTTGTTGACTGTGTATCCTAGAGAGTTTAATAACATTATTGCATAAGCCAGATGTTTCAGAAGAATGTGTTTGCTGTCCGCTTGGATCAGGCAGTCGTCCAAATAAGGGTATATTTGTATCCCTTGAAGTCTGCAGTAGGCAATTACTGATGCCAGGCATTTCGTGAATACTCTGGGCAGTAGATAAACCAAAGGGCAATGCAGAGAATTGATAATGTATTGAACCTGCAAGAAATCTGAGGTATCTTCTGCAATTTTGTCTGATTGGGACATGCAGGTATGCCTCCTTGAGGTCCAATGTTACCAGCCAAGACTCCTTGCCCAGCATGGGAAGAAGTTGCTGTAGAGTGTGCATCTTGAATTTTGGTGCAGTAGGAATGTGTTTAGGATGGAAAGATCCAAAATAGGTCTCCAATCTTTGCCCTTCCTTGGCACCAGAAATAGCCTGGAATAAAAACCTTGACCTTGTTCGTGTGTAGGTACCTCTTGAATAGCTTTCATGTTTATAAGGTCTGAAATTTGCTTTTGTGCCTCTGCCCTTTGATTGTGTGGCAGGTTTGGCATGCCTTTCATTTTTGGAAGGGTATGAAAATGGAATTTGTAGCCTCTGTTTATAATGTTCAGGATCCATTTGTCCTTTGTGACAATATGCCAATTTTTTGAGAATAGTGCCAGCTTTCCTCCTAAGGGTGCTGCCATTTGAGACCTGGTTGGCATGCAAAGGGAAAGTCATTGGTTTTGCTTTCTGAAAGATTGCGAGTTGTCCTCACCACCTCTTTGTGTAGGAGCTTGCCATTGTCTGCCTCTGTATGAGCCTTGTGTTTGTCCTCTGCCCCTCGGGCGCCTGTATCTGCCTCTTTGGGGTCTGTCTGTGGCAGGAAAGGACCAGTTTTTGGAAGGCCAATTTCTACTAAAGCGTGGGGGTTGAACCTGCAGAAATTCTTTCACAGTTTGCATTGATTTAGCCTTTTCCTCCATTTTCCGTAATACTTCCTCAGCATTTGCCCCAAATAGTACATCCTTTTGAAGAGGGGCGTCTAGTAATTTAGCTTTGACATGATCAGGCAAGACTTGTTCCTTGAGCCAAGCATGCCTATGTATGACTGAGCCTGTAACAGCAGCTCTACATGAGGCCTCTAGAGAATCAAAACCACATTGTAAGGTATGTTTACCCACTTGTTCTGCACTATGCATCAAATCCTGCAACTCCTTCATGTCTGGTTGTTCAGGTTGTGACATTTTACTTTTCAATTGAGATAACAGAAACTGTTGGTATTTTAGCATATGAAACTGACAGTTTAAGGCCCTCATGGATAAGGTAGCCGAGGTATATACCTTTTTTCCCCACCTTTCTAAGGATCTGGAATCTCTCGGAAGGCAATGGGTTTTTGGCAATGGAGGCCTTAACTCCCTTGGGCCCCTGTGAGATGGTTTCTAGGTCAGCAGCATGGCTTTTGTATAGAAATTGGTGCGAGTCAGGAACCCTGTAGTACCTGTCAGGCTTAACTGGAGCTGGAGGGAGAGAGTCCGGGTTAAGGCAGGCCTCCGAGTAAACATCATCTAGGATGTCCAGGACAGGAGGTATAGCCAGAGGCCTGTGCTGGGGTAACAAAAGAAATTCCCTGATCCTTTTCTTGGAATCTGAATAATCCTGGCCTTCCCAGTGGAAGTGTTCCCTTAAGGTATGCAGAGTTTCACCAAATGAGTAATCCTCAGGGGGGGATACAGAAGGAATAGATTCCTCTGCATCAGAGTCTTCAAAAGGAGAGTAAGACTGTCCCTGATAATCAGAGTGCTCTGAAATAATGGAGCCCTGATCAGAGGAGGGGGAATCTTCCTCCACTCTGGGTCTTTTGTCCGGAGGTGGCTGAGAACCTCTGATTAGAGTAATTAAATCCTCAGCCATTTTAAGCATCTGTTTCTTAGGCATGGGGCCTGGAGACGGGCCCTGTGTAGCAGGTCTCTTAGGGTGCATGGCAGCTTTAGACTTGATGGAGAAAGAAGAGGAAGGTCTGAAGACACCTTGCGTGGAGGTGGACCTGTCCACATTCTGTGTTTCAATGCCAAGCGTGGCTTCGGTATCTGTAGTCAGGGTGTGGGCCGAGGAGCCTGCGACCTCGGGTACAGGAGACACCACCGAAGATGTGTCGTCGGTAATCAGGGGCTGCGTAGGCGCCTCGCTGAGAACCGGACCACGTGTAGTCGGCTTTGGCGTGGTGTCGGTAGAGGCCGCGGAGCTCGAGTGTCGGTCCTTGTCTTTGCGTTTTTTTAGACAAAACCGGAGTCGGAGTATCCGACGATATAGTATAGTTAAATGCTTTCCCAAAATAATGCTGGGCGAACTCCGCCCGACGCTTAATAGTGCATTTGTTGAATGTAGCACAAAAGCGACAGACCGAGATGTCGTGGTCTGGGCCTAAACAAGGTATACAGAGGGAATGGAAATCCTTATGCGGTATTTGCTTCCCACAAGAAATACAATTATTAACTTTGTCTGACATTGGTCTGAGGCAAGAAAAAGTTTCCCCAACGGGGTACTTAGCTTTTAAGAAGACTTCGGTTCCAAATTTTTTGTAATCTCAGGAGCTGGCCGACCGGCACTTGCGAACTGCTTCTGCTTCGGGCACCGCGCGGCAAAAAAGACTGAAGAAAATGGCGTCGGCTGGTTCTTTTATACCCCTGTCGCACTGACGTCAGGGAAGAAGCGACGACAACCGACGCCGGACCTAGACTTTGGAATTCGGCCGACCGAGGACCCGCCTGACGGCAGGAGAACCCATCTGTTATGCTGCAGCTGTACGCACGATGAACATCAGAAAAATGGCCATCTCTTCTCTCAAATGGCAAAGAAGTCAATCTTCTATGGACTCTACCTTTAGAAAACCAAGACCACTAACTGTTGTCAAACCCAGAGCTCCAGGAAACAACTGCAACAACAGCTTAAGGAATATATCAGTTCATCCATTTCCCTTAAGTGAAATGGCAAGAGAAAGGGAGACGAGACAGAATTCCCTCACTCTGCCAATAAAAATAGGCATTGTTGAGGTCCAAACAGTAAATATAATCTCCTGACAAAAAAGGAAGGACTGCTGAAACCAAGACCATGCAAACTAATTATTTTGGACAAACTGGTTTAGCCTGCCAAGGTGGAAAACAGACACAAAATCCTTGATTTCCTGAGAAATAATGAAAGCCAGAGTAAAAGCTGCAGCTCTTGAGATTTGTTATGACTTCCCGGATGGCTCATACCAGTAAAATACAAAACACTTTTTACTGTGCCATAGTCTTCTAACAGGGAGGGAAGTTTGGGAGGGGAAAGTAGAGGGTTTGTGATGGGGTAATAAATGGCACTGAATAACCTGGGGATATTATCTTGACACAATCTTTCCCAGGGCACAGCCATCCATGTAAACAGCTGGTCAGACAAGCAATCCCAAAAATGCCTTCAGACTGGAATAGTCAGGTATGTCCTCAGGGGTTAGTCTACTGGAGGGTGGAACATGGAACCCTTGCTGTTGCCAACTACTGCAGTCATTAGGCTGGCAAACATTCTGGAAATTAAAGTGCCATCAGTTTCTTCCGGATCTTCTATGGTTGAGATGCTACTGTTGGCCACACCTGAACCACAGCTGATGTAGGTCCCACTATGTCTTGAAAAGCAGACATTGGAGAGGCTTAACTTTCAAACTAACGGCGGAAAACATCTTGCCTTCTATGTTTTACAAGTCGCCTTTAACTGTCAGAACAAGAAGTACTATGTCAAAGAGGACAGTGAACCTTTCCCTGAGGTACAGATTACTAAAATCCTGACTACACCCTAGATGAAAGCAATGTAATTAGTGGCTCAGTTTGCTGGAGGGGGCAGATGGGGAACTGGGCAGAATAAAAAAGGGAGAGAAAGGTACCTGTCAATTACAAAGATTGGGGGGGGGGGTGCAGCCTGCATCAGTACAAGTGAAGGACTATCTATTAATCTGCTACTTTTCTTAATCCTACACAAATTCTGTTGTCCTGCATTCTTCTTGCTAAATAAATTCATTCTTTACATTTCAAGTACCAGGAGTGCTTATGTTCACTGCTAATCTTTCGCCTTCATTTTTGGCAAAATTTGATGAGTACAGTCCACTATGGTGTCACTTGCATCCAATATTTGCTGAATTATGACCAAGGTGCATTGTGAAGTTTGACACTGCAACTTGATATTCAAATGACTACCCAGAGTACCTTCTCACAATCTGTACTTAAATCAGCTAGTACTAACAAAGCACAGGACTGAAGAAGTGCGAAAATATAAAGAACAAAATCTGGAGATTTTTGAAAGGTGCTAAAAAGAAATATGGACATGGGAAAGAGAGACCAGATATGGTGCAATTTTTATGCAAAAGGAGAAAGCCAAATTAAATCAATAAAAAAAGCAGCCCCAAAGACATTTGAAGTGAAATACAGCCAAAGGTATCCAGGTATTGAAAATTTCACAATACAAAAAAATAAGATCACAAAGAGGGACCGTGAACAGAAAATAAGTAAAGTAGAAGTTAAAAAAAAAAAAACAGAACCTATAGTTATGGAATACTTGTGAAGTGAAGGATTTAGTGCAGAAAGTCTAACACTGGTTATTTCACAGCATGATGGAACGATGAGTGCCCCAAATAAGGAAAAATAGGAGGAGCAGGAGACATCTGAAGAAATATGGACATGGGGGGAAAAAAAGATTTAATATAGTGCAATATTTATGCAAAGGAGAAGCAAAACTAATCAGCAGAGAGCAGCACCAACGATATTTGAAGAGAAATACAGGCAAAGGCATCCAGATTGAATATTTTACAATTAAAAAAATAAGAAAGAAAAAGGTAAAAGAGAGGATTAGTATTGGAGAAGTTAAACAGAAACTGAGGTTACAGACTACCTAGGAAGTGAAGAATTTAGTGTAGAAAATCCAGCTCTGATAGTATCACACCAGAACACAGCAATGTATCCTCAAATTAAGGAGGAACCCAGTGGAGTAGGAAACATCCGATCAGTTGCCATATGAAGATACTTTGCAGCCTTTCATAGGAAATTAGTACAATAGTTCAGCTGGAGTTGCACTGCAAGGGAAGGAAAAGGAAACTGTGGCAACTCTAACGCAGTCAATGTTTTGGAGTGATAGGCCAGTGAGCTTCCATATGAAAGAGCAACGGACGACAGGATGAAAGTGAAGAGAATGTGGTACAGGAAGATGCTCTGGAACGTTCTGCAGAGGACGTGCAGGAACTGTTGAACAAAGAATGTGCCCTCAGTTTAGAAGAAAATGAGGATAAAAGAAGAGTTGCTTGATATAATAGATATGGACAGATGTATTAAGATCAATGAAAGAAAGTGACTACTGAAAGTCAATAAAACCCAAAGAGTTAGAAGTTTGATAAACAGTAATTAAGACTATTCATAGAGATTCAAGTGATAACAGTCAAACAGGATATATTACTGTGCAGCTAAATTAACAGATAAAATCTTACCACAAAAACAAAGGCCAGTAACGGAAAGGAAGAGGAAATCAAATGCCATCTTGGAAGTATCAGAGAACATTATAAAGTAATTAATACAAGAAATGTCACTGTTAGAAGAGTATAGAAGAGGTCAACAATAACACTCAAAGACAGATGTGATAAAAGCAATGCGCAGAATCAGAACAGATCAGAATCTACCATACACTACCGCAATCAAAGTAAAAATATCAGCACAGGCAGAAAAGCTTAGAAGATATGCAGATAAATATAAATGAAAAGTACAAAAGCAATTGACTAAAGACACAAAAAGCTTTATAGAGAATTGGGAAACAAGGCAAACGGAATTGAACCACCACCACCACAAAAACAAAAAAAAAGAAAAAGAAATGGGTACATTTTGGAGTAATACCTGTGAAGATCCTGTGGAACATAAGATGCTGAATGGATAGAAGTAGTAAAAGAAAAACTAAGAAGCCCAAATGTATAGGACATGAAGTGGGATGAAGTAATAGCCAGAGAGAATGAAAGTTCAGAAAAGTTCCTAACTGGAAAACCCCAGGCCCAGATGCAGTAGCTAAAAGTATTAACATCTTTACATGAAGACTTAGCCATGAGAAAACTATTTATGTGTGCACCCTGAACAGATACCAACTAGCTAACAGGAAAAACAATACTCCTACTTAACATCGAACTTGCAGGCTATCCTAAAAACTAGACCAATAGCTTGCCTTCTGACTATACTAGTATTGAGGCCAACAGAGTTTATAATCATTTAAAAGAAAACTCAATCATGGCAAAAGAACAAAAGGGTAACAAAAGAAAGTTATAGGGAACAAACTGTAAAAGGGAGCAGAATCAAAATATGGCATGGATAGACTATAAAAAAGCATCCAACAGTATTCCACATTCAAGGATAAGAGAGTGCTTAAAAATGTACAAGATATATCCTACACTGATTGATTACACTACAGTTACCATGAAATAGTGGCAAACCACTTTGCAGTTAAGCCATGATGTTGTTGGTCTTTTCAGCCTTTTCCCTGTTTGGGGTTGCTACAGCAGAACTCTGGTCTGATAATGACTGGCAGTGGATTTTTTATGGTGCCAAGTTGTCAGCCTGACATCCAACTTTCAACAAAGGCACGCCCATTCATGCATGTCTTTCGAATGCCAAAGGACAAAATATTATTATTCCCAAGATAAAAATTGAAAGGGGGATATTATAGACTGACTGTCACCGCTGATCTTTTGTCGTACCCTTAACCCATTAAGCTGTCTACCTAACTGATTAGGTCATGGCTACAATCTGACTCCTAGAAAACAAAGTGTAAAGACTAGTCTTTTTCTGGATGATTTAAAACTGTACAATTCACCAGATGAGATACAGATAGCAGAATTATAAGTATTCAAAACTTTTTCAGATGATACAAGAATGTCAACTGATCTTGATAATGTGCAAAAGCAACTTTTAAAGCAGGAAAGCTGCAGCACCAAATCAGCCTGGGACAGGAATGTGATACAAAAGAACTTGAGCAAGAGGGAGTGTATATTAAATATCTGGGAACTGATTAAGGCTCAACAATAAAGCATAATATGTTAGAAGATTAAATTTAATAAAATCAGCACTGACATTGAGGAACAAATTCCAGGCTATAAACTAGTTTGCTCTTCCTATCTTAACTTACAGTTTAGGAGTGACTGACTGGCCCCAAAAGGTGTTGGACAGGAAAACAAGGATGCTTCATGCTTATCAAATGAGTTATAAAAAAGTGTATACCAAAACTACATACTCCCCATTCTGAAGGAGGTATAGGCCTCCTTGAAACTGATTACAGGTGTAGATCTGCAATCGTAGGACTACATACACATCTGCTGACCTCGCAAGACCCAATCGTAGTGAAAGTTTTAAAACACGAGGAAAATAAGAAAGATGACATCCCTACTTAGTTAGCAGAAGCACATTGGTGTCAAGTGGGAAGGGAAATCAAACCAGAAGTAGATAAAAATCAGGCAACTGAATGTGCAAAAAAACAAAAAAAAACAAAAGAAAGATTATAAGGTGAAGGATCAGAAGAGAAAGGCAAGAAATGTGGAAAATGCATAAATAGTGCTGCAAGTAAAACTCTTAGAACACTTCATGTTTATCAGTATCGAATGCAGGAATGGTTATGGAGAGGTGGAATTTAAACCAAAAAACAAAAGGTTAATATTGGCAGCCCAACTCTGTAAACCAACGTGTACGTAGGCCACTAAGTCTACTGAACATGCAATAGAAACATACAATGTAGGTTTTGTAAAACAGAACTGGAAACAGTAGCACATCCTGTTGCTGGTTGCGATGTACTACAGGCAGGACTATATACCAAAAAGCATAATAATGTGGCAAGACTTTTGTTCTGGGGATTGTGCAAAAAAAGTAGTTATGTACTCACCATAACATTTCATCTGAGTAGTTCTACTTCATTTGACTTCAACCTGTGGGTACCGGATCCGAGCCAGCAAGTTCACTAGCATCTGCTCTGAGCTCCAAGCTCCTCCCCTTACCCATAATACACCTCCACTATCACGTAAAAATCAACTACCAATCATTAGCGGACCGGAGTTCCGCTGTGGCAACCCCTAACAGGGAAAAGCCGAAAGACACCACCACAACAACAACCATCCAACCACCAGATCAACTTTGCTGACCCTTATATACTGAGAACCCGACCTGAAAAATACTTTATGACCTAAAAAGTACAGTTTTGTACCTACCATAAATGTAGATGTCCGAACAGGATAGCATCTGCAGTCATAACAAATGGGTTGTCCTGTCGTCAGGCAGCCCTTCGGTCGGCCGGATTCCAAAGTCTGGGTCTGGCCTCGGCTGGTGTCGCACTTCACCCGACGTCATCTCTGCTGGTCTTCGGGTATAAAGGCATCAGCCAACGCCATTTTCCTCAGTGTTTCTTGCCCCAGATGCCAGTTGCCCTCTTGGAAAACTAAAATTTGGGTAAATGCCAATGTTTCCAAAAGGCAAACACAAAAAAAAGCATGTATGTACATATATACAAACAAATACACCATAAGAGATCCCCCCCCCCAGCTAGCTATTAGGAGGGTAAATACCCTAGGAATACCACAGAGGGGAAGGAGGGTGGGTAATCCTGACTGCAGATGCTATCCTGTTCGGACATCTACATTTATGGTAGGTACAAAACTGTACTATGTCCTTCAAGTATGCATCTGCAGTCATAACAAATGGGTAGAATACCATAGCCAAACTAGGGAGGAGGAAGAAGAATTATGGTGTAGTTAGGATCCCTTGCAATACAGCAGTGGCAAACCCTGCTCGGGATCTAGAGTATAGAGGTAAGTTATAATGCTTGGCAAATGTATGCACGGAGGTCCAAGTAGCCGCCTCAATAATGTCCTTGGTTGCCACTCCTCGTAAGAAAGCTGTGGTAGTGGCTGTAGCCCTTGTAGAGTGAGGTCTTATGTTCTGTGGAATTGGCTTTCCATGGTAGGAGTAACAGAATCTTATGCAATTTCCTATCCACTTGGAGATTGTCTGTTTGGAAATTGCTTTTACTTCCCTTCCTGTTGCATAGGCTACTAGAAGCTGGTCAGTTTTTCTATTGCCCTTGGTTCTGTCCAGGTAGTAGCGCAACTGTCTATGTACATCCAGGGTATGCAGCAGTCTTTCCCCCCTGTTTTGTGGGTTGGGAAAGAAGGTAGGTAGGTGGATTGCCTGGTTTAGAGACACTCTGGATACCACCTTAGGCATAAATGTAGGATTAGTTCTCATGGATACTCTATCTTGATGGAAGATTAGGAAGGGTTGTACTGCCATTAAGGCCTGTAGTTCCGAAACCCTTCATGCTGAAGTAATTGCCAGTGGGAAAGCAGTTTTCCAGGATAGGTGTTGAAGATCTGCTGTTGCTGCTGGTTCGAATGGAGGGAGTGTCAATTTTTCTAGCACAAAGTTCAGGTCCCATGCTGGTAATGGTGGTTTCCTAGGAGGCTTTACATTCTTGATTCCTCTGAGGAACTGCCTGAGTAGAGGATGTGAGAAGACAGGGGGATCGAAGCTGTATTCTGCAGAAATAGCTGATGCATGTATCTTGATGGAGGAATAGGACAGGCCTGTATGGAGAAGCTCTGCCAAATACTCCAGGATGTTGGCAATATCTATCTTTGACACATCTTTTCCTCTTTCAGTGCTCCAAATGACAAACCTTTTCCATTTCCCTGCATAGTTCCTTCTTGTAGAAGGTCTGCGGGCCTCCAGGATAATGTCTTTAACCCTTTGGGATAAATCTGGGTTAGTTGCTGTTATGTAATGTTCCAGGCAGTTAGTTGCAGAGTTTTTAGATTTGGATGCATGATGTTGTAGTCGTTCTGAGTTAACATCAAAGGCATCAGGGGTAGTGTCCACGTTCTCCCCCGAGACATGCTCCTCAGCAATGGATACCAGTGTTGTCTTGGCCAATTTGGGGCTATCAGAATTATCCTTGGACGCTCCTCTTTGATTTTCAGTAGTGTCTTGTGCATCAAAGGAAGAGGTGGAAATGCATATGCTGTCAGGCCTTTCCAACTGAAGGATAGAGAGTCCACCTTCCATGCAAGTGGGTGGTATGTCCTTGTGCAGAATTTCTTGAGCTGGTGATTGAGTGGGGATGCGAATAGGTCTATTTGTGGCATTCCCCATTTCTGTGTGATGGCCTTGAAGGTGTCCGGGTGTAGCATCCATTCGTGAGCATCCGAGGTAGTTCTGCTTAACATGTCTGCTAGGATGTTTTCTTTTCCCGGTACAAATATTGCCTGTAACTGAATGTTGTAGCTCAGAGCCATATTTCATAGGTCCAGTCATTCGGCATAGGGGGTATGAATGAGTGCCTCCCTGTTTGTTGATGTACCACATGACTGTGGTGTTGTCTGTCCTTATCATCAAATGGCCTTCTTTGAGGAATGGTCTGAAATTCTGGATTGCTAGTTTTACTGCCAGCATTTCTTTTTGATTTATGTGCAGGTGCAGTTGATCTGGGGTCCATAATCCTTGTATGCATTTGTCCAGCATGTGGGCCCCCCAACCTAGGTCTGAGGCGTCCGTCGTGATGGTTTGGCTTGCTTGAAAGTTGTGGAAGGGCAAACCTGGGTTTGACTGGCATGCTTGAGCCCACCATAGGAACTCTTGTTTCAGGCATGGGATTAGTGGTATTTCGGTTTCTAAGCTGTGCCTGTGTTGAGACCATAAATTCTTTAGGTACCACTGTAGTTCTCATATGCAGTCTGGCATGGGGGACCAGGATTATGCATGATGCCATGAAGCCCAAGGCCTGCAGTACTTTCCTTGCTGTTAGTTTGTTCTGCTTTGTTAATGCCAAGAAGTAAAGAGGGAGCTGTTCTTGTTTTTCTGCAGTTAGGAATGCCATCTGTTTTACTGTGTCCAATTCTGCACCCAAGAATGTTTTTGTTTGGGATGGTATTAGTCTTGACTTTTTTAAATTGACTGTGTATCCCAGGGCTTGTAGTAAGCAAATGACTCTTTGTAAGTCTTTTGTCAGCTTGCTTTTGTTGTCCGCTTGTATCAGGCAGTCGTCCAGGTATGGATAAATTTGGATTCCTGTAGCCTGCAATGGCGATTACTGATGCCAGGCATTTTGTGAATACTCTGGGCGCAGTAGATAAGCCAAAGGGCAATGCTGAGAATTGATAATGCTCTGATCCTGCAAGAAATCTGAGGTATCTTCTGCAATTTGGTCGTATGAGGACGTGCAGGTATGCCTCCTTGAGATCTAGAGTTACCAGCCAACACTCCTTGCCCAGCATGGGAAGAAGTTGCTGTAGGGTCAGCATTTTGAATTTTGGAACAATGATGAATGTGTTTAAAGCGGACAGGTCGAGAATAGGTCTCCAACTTTTCTCTTTTCTTGGTACTTGGAAGAGTCTGGAGTAGAATCCTTTGTCCTGTTCTGTTGGTGGTACTCTTTCCACAGCTCTCATCTTTGTTAATTGAGCTATCTGTTTTAGAGCTTCTGTTTTCTGATTTGGAGGGAGGTTTGGCATTCCTCTTTTTACTGGTAAGGTGTGGAAGTGAAACCTGTAGCTTTGGTCTATAGTCTGTAAAATCCACTTGTCTTTTGTGATATAGTGCCAATTTTTTGAAAATAAGGCTAACTTTCCGCCTAAGGGTGCTGCTATTTGTTCCCTGGTAGGCGGTGTCAGAGCCAAGTCACTGTGATTGCCCTGTTGCAGTGGCAGTGGTTGTGTCTGTGCCTCGCTGGTTATTGCCTTGCCACTGGCGTCCTCTGTAGGCACCTCCTCTGGATTGATTTCTGCCTCTGGAACGTCTATTCCTGCCTCTCTGAGATTTAGAGGAGTCTGGAAAGGACCAATTTTTGGAAGGCCAGTTCCTGCTAAACCTTGGGGGCTGAACCTGTAAGAAATCTTTAACTGTTTGTACAGATTTTGCCTTTTCCATTTTCTTCATCACTTGCTGGGCAGGAGAACCAAATAGACTGGCCTTATCCATAGGAGCATCTAACAGCTTTGCTTTAACATGATCCGGCAAGACCTGTTCTTTCAACCATGCATGCCTTCTTATAACTGTGCCAGTCATGGCTGATCTAAATGAAGCCTCCAGTGCATCATAGCCACATTTTAAAGAATGGTTACTAACCTGCTGAATGTTATTCACCATTTCTAAAACATATTTCTTATCTAAGGAGTCATCAGAGGACAGTTTCTTAGTTAACTGATCAAGCATAAACTCTTGGTATTGGATCATATGAAACTGACAGTTCAAAGCTCTAGCTGAGAGAGTAGCAGAGGTGTAAACTTTTTTACCCCATCTCTCTAAGGACCTGGATTCCCTTTCAGAAGGGAGAGGTTTTTTTGCTGAGATCGAAGCTACTGCCTTAGGCCCCTGGGAGATAGTCTCAGGATCTGCAAGTGGGGCCTTGTATAGGTGGTGGTGAGTGTCCAGTACCCTGTAAAACCTATCTGGTTTGGCAGGGGCTGGAGGTAAGGTATCAGGAGCAGTGCAAACATCATTAAATGCATCATCCACAACAGGCAGAACTGGAGGTATAGCTAAGGGCCTATGTTGCGGTAGGTGTAGAAAGGTCCTCAGCCTTTTTCTTGAATCTGAGAAATCTTGTCCCTGCCATTGGAATTGCTCTCTCATGGCATGTAAGGTTTCCCCAAAGGAAAATTCCTCTGGTGGAGAGGCAGATGGAATAGATTCTTCAGCATCGGAATCTTCATAAGTAGAAAAAGGAGCCTCTGGATGTTCTGTAATGTCTGAATCATCAGAAGAATCATCTGAGGACACTGGCTCTGGGGGCTCTGCTCTAGGTCTCTTTTCTGGAGGCTGAGAGGCCCTGTCTGGGTGAGATTGGGATCCCTTATTAAAGAGATGAGATCCTCTGCCAGAGTAAGCATTTGAGAACTGGAACTGGGCCTGTGTGAGGGGCTTAACAGGCACTGATTTAGCAGTTTTGGCTGCTTTAGCCCTGGCAAAGGCCTTAATAGACATGGCTGCAGGAGACCTAGCAGCACCACGTGCTGGGGTAGAGACATCCAAAGGGATGGTGTCCGATAATTCTATAGGAACCACATTAGTAGGCAAAACTTCAGAGGCCGATTCAACTAGGGTAGCAGGAGCCTCGGTAGTAGTCATGGATTCGCTGAAGATTGACCCGTTTGCTCGGTTTCGGCCGAAACCGAGACACTTTCATGTTTGCTTAACCGTGGTTTCGGCGAAACCGTGGACCGCGAGTGTCGGTCTTTTCTTTCGTTTTTAACAATTTGAGAAGTCGGAGGATCCGACGGCATAATGTACGCAAAATCTGAGTCGAAAAACTGTTCAGCAAACTCCGACCCGGCGCCTAAGCGTTCGTCGGTTGAAGGAAGCACAGGCTAAACAGGCTGCTACGCCGTGGTCTGGGCCTAAACAAGGTAAGCAGTAAGAGTGGAAATCTTTATGAGGTATTTGTTTCCCACAAGTTAAACAGTTATTTACTTTTTCTGACATCGGCTGAGGCAAGAAAGAGTCCCCAGCGGGTACTTAGCTTTTAGAAGTCTTGAAGTAGTATTCGGTAGTAGTAATCTCTGGATCTGACCGACCGGCACTTGCGAACAGCTTCTGCTTGGCCACGCGGCAAGAAAGACTGAGGAAAATGGCATCGGCTGATGCCTTTATACCCGAAGACCAGCAGAGATGACGTCGGGTGAAGTGCGACACCAGCCGAGGCCAGACCCAGACTTTGGAATCCGGCCGACCGAAGGGCTGCCTGACGACAGGACAACTCATTTGTTATGACTGCAGATGCATCCTTGAAGGACATCTGCAGCAAACAGGCTGTTCATATGATAAAGTCAGGGGGAAGACAGTAGCCACTGAGCTAGTGGAATGAGCTTTCACCTGACCCAGAGACCCACCTTTATCCTTATAGACCTAAAGGATGCACAAGGAAATCCACCTAGCAATAGTGACCTTGGAGATAGGTTTACCGAAAAAGGGTTTAGAGAAGGACAAAAAACAACTGATCAGAGTTACGAAAGCTTTTAGTCTTGTGTAAATAAAATCGTAACTGTCTATGAACACATCCAATAAGTGCAGTTTGTATTTCATTTTGTTAGCAAAGTTTGAGAAGAAAACAGGTAAATTAATGATCTGATTGATGCTAACTTATGACGCAACCTTAGGAAGAAAAGACGGATTGGTCCAAAGGGAAACTCCATCTTTATAGAAAATCATATATGGAACTTTAATGGACAAAGCTTGCAGCTCTGAAACCCTTTTAGCAGAGGTGATAGCTACCAGAAATGCTGTCTTCCAAGATAAGAACTTAAGATATGTGGTTGCAGCAGGTTCAAAAGGTGGAGCGACCAAAGCTTGAAGAAACTTAGTAAGGTCTCATGGAGGAACCGGATCCCTGACCAGGGGTCATAAAGTACAGTTTTGTACCTACCATAAATGTAGATGTCTGATAGGAATGCATCTGCAGTCCTTACAAATGGGTTGTCCTGTCGTCAGGCAGCCCTTCGGTCGGCCGGATTCCAAAGTCTGGGTCTGGCCTCGGCTGGTGTCGCTCTTCACCCGACATCATAGCGGCAGTTATTCGGGTATAAAGGCATCAGCCGACACCATTTTCCTCAGTGTTTCTTGCCCCAGATGCCAGGTGCCCTCTAGGAAGACTAAATTTGGATAAATGCAAATGATTCCAAATAGTAGAGTGCAAACAAAAAAAATAAGCATGTATATACATATATACAAACAAATACACCATAATAGATTCCCCCAGCTAGCTACAAGATGGGCAAATACCCTAGGAGTACCACAGAGGGGAAAGGAGGGTGGGTAATCCTGACTGCAGATGCATTCCTATCGGACATCTACATTTATGGTAGGTACAAAACTGTACTATGTCCTTCAAGGATGCATCTGCAGTCCTTACAAATGGGTAGAATATACCATAGCCAAACTGGGGGAGGAGGAAAAATAAAATTATGGTGTAGTTAAGATCCCTTGCAAAACAGCAGTGGCAAAACCTGCTCGGGATCTAGAGTATAAAGGTAAATTATAATGCTTGGCAAATGTATGCACAGAGTTCCAAGTAGCAGCCTCTAAAATGTCCTTGGTAGCCACTCCTCGTAGGAAAGCTGTGGTAGTGGCTGTAGCCCTTGTAGAGTGAGGCCTGATGTTTTCTGGAGTTTTCTTTCCATGGTAGGAGTAACAAAATCTAATGCAATTTCCTATCCACTTGGAGATTGTCTGTTTTGAAATTGCTTTTCCTTCCATTCCTGTTGCATATGCTACCAGTAGCTGGTCAGTTTTTCTATTGCCCTTGGTCCTGTCCAGGTAGTAGCGTAATTGTCTATGTACATCCAAGGTATGCAACAGTCTTTCTCCCCTGTTCTGTGGGTTGGGGAAGAATGTAGGTAGGTGGATAGCCTGATTTAAAGATACTCTGGAGACCACTTTAGGCGTAAAAGTTGGATTTGTTCTCATGGACACTATCTTGATGGAAGATCAGGAAGGGTTGTACCGCCATTAATGCCTGTAGCTCAGATACCCCTCTTGCTGAAGTGATTGCCAGCAGGAAAGCAGTTTTCCATGATAAGTATTGTAATTCTGCTGTTGCTGCTGGTTCGAAAGGAGGAAGTGTCAATTTTTCTAGCACAAAGTTCAAGTCCCATGCTGGCAATGGTGGCTTCCTAGGAGGTTTTACATTTTTAATTCCTCGCAGAAACTGCCCGAGCAGAGGATGTGAGAAGACTGGAGGATCCAAGCCGTATTCTGCTGAAATAGCTGATGCACGAATCTTAATGGAAGAATAGGACAGGCCTTTGTGGAAGAGCTCTGCCAAGTATTCCAGGATGTTGGCTATGTTTACCAGTGACACATCTCCTTTTGCAGTACTCCAAATGAGATATCTTTTCCATTTTGCTGAATAATTTTTCCTTGTTGAGGGTCTGTGAGCCTCCAGGACAATGTCTTTAACCCTTTGGGATAAATTTGGGTTAATTGGTCTTATGCAATGTTCCAGGCAGTCAGCTGCAGAGTTTTCAGGTTTGGATGCAGGATGTTGTAGTTGTTCTGTGTTAACAGCAAGGGAACCGGGGTAGGGGCCATATTTGTTCCCGAGACATGCTCCTCAGTAATGGGTACCAATGTTGTCTTGGCCAGTCTGGAGCTATCAGAATGATCCTTGGACGGTCCTCTTTGATCTTCAATAGCACCTTGTGCATCAAAGGAAGTGGTGGAAATGCATATGCTGTCTGGTTTTTCCAACTGAAAGATAGGGAGTCCACCTTCCAAGCAAGTGGGTGGTACGTCCTTGTGCAGAATTTCTTTAGCTGGTGATTGCGTGGGGATGCAAATAAGTCTATTTCTGGGAGTCCCCATTTTCTTGTGATGGTTTTGAAGATGTCCGGATGCAGCATCCATTCGTGGGCATCCGTAGTAGTCCTGCTTAGTATGTCTGCTAGAATGTTTTCTTTTCCTGGTACAAAAATTGCTTGTAACTGAATGTTGTAGCTCAGGGCCACATTCCAGAGGTCCAGTGCCATCCGGCATAGAGGGTATGAATGTGTGCCTCCCTGTTTGTTGATGTACCACATAACTGTGGTGTTGTCTGTCCTTATCATCAATTGACCTTGTCGGAGAAATGGTCTGAATTGCCAGTTTTACTGCCAGCATTTCCTTTAGATTTATGTGTAGGTGCAGCTGGTCTTGAGTCCATAAACCTTGTATGCACTTGTCCAGCATGTGGGCCCCCCAACCGAGGTCTGAGGCGTCCGTCGTGATGGTTTGGCTTGGTTGAGTGCTGTGGAAGGGCAATCCTGTGTTTGATTGACAGGCCTGAGCCCACCATTGGAATTCTTGCTTCAGGCATGGAATTACTGGAATTTGGGTTTCTAAGCTGTGCTTGTGTTGAGACCATAAATTCCTTAGGTACCACTGTAACTTTCTCATATGCAGTCTGGCATGTGGAACCAATATTATGCAGGATGCCATGAAGCCCAAGGCTTGCAGGACTTTTCTTGCTGTTAGATGGTTCTGCTTTGTTAATGCCAAGAAGTAGAGAGGTAGTTGCTCCTGTTTTCTACTGTTAGGAATGCCATTTGTTTCGATGTGTCCAGCTCTGCACCCAAAAGGTTATCCTTTGGGATGGTATCAGCCTTGACTTTTTATATTGACTGTATATCCCAGGGCTTGTAGTAGGTAAATGACCCTTTTCAAGTCTTCTGCTAGCTTGTTTTGTTGTCCGCTTGTATCAGGCAGTCGTCCAGGTAAGGGTAGATTTGGATTCCCTGAAGCCTGCAATGAGCAATTACTGATGCCAGGCATTTCGTGAACACTCTGGGCAGTAGATAAGCCAAAGGGCAATGCTGAGAATTGATAATGCTCTGATCCTGCAAGAAATCTGAGGTATCTTCTGCAATTTAGTCGTATGGGGACGTGCAGGTATGCCTCCTTGAGATCTAGAGTTACCAGCCAAGACTCCTTGCCCAGCATGGGAAGAAGCTGCTGTAGAGTCAGCATTTTGAATTTTGGAACAATGAGGAATGTGTTTAAAGCGGACAGGTCGAGAATAGGTCTCCATTTGTTTTCTTTTCTTGGTACCAGGAAGAGTCTGGAGTAAAATCCCTTTCCTTGCTCCACAGATGGTACCTTTTCCACAGCTCTCATCCTTAATAATTGAGATATTTGTTTTAGAGCTTCTGCCTTTTGATTTGGAGGTAGGTTTGGCATTCCTCTCTTCCCTGGTAGAGTATGGAAGTGAAACCTGCAACCTTGGTCTATTGTCTGCAAAATCCACTTGTCTCTTGTGATGTAATGCCAGTTTATTGAAAATAAGGCTAGCTTCCCGCCTAAGGGTGCTTCTAGTTGTTCCCTGGTAGGCGGTGCCAGAGCCAAGTCACTGTGATTGTCCTGTAGTCGTGGTGGCGGCTGTGTCTGTGGCTGTACCTCGCTGGTTGTTACCCTGCCACTGGCGTCCCCTGTAGGCACCCCTGGATTGGCTTCTGCCTCTTGAACGCCTATTCCTGCCTCTCTGAGCTCTGGAGGAGTCTGGAAAGGACCAATTCTTGGAGGGCCAATTCCTGCTAAACATTGGAGGTTGGACCTGTAAGAAATCTTTCACTGTTTGGACAGATTTTGCCTTCTCTTCCATCTTCTTCAGCACCTGTTGTGCAGAAGAACCAAACAAATTGATCTTATCCATGGGAGCATCTAATAGTTTTGATTTGACATGGTCTGGTAAGGCCTGCTCTTTTAACCATGCATGCCTTCTTGATAACTGTGCCAGTCATGGCTGATCTAAAGGAAGCCTCCAGTGCATCATAGCCACATTTTAAAGAATGGTTACTGACTTGCTGAATGTTATGTACCATTTCCTGAACAGATTTTTTTGTCTAATGGTTCATCCGAGGACAGCTTTTTGGTTAACTGGTCTAGCATAAATTCTTGATACTGGATCATGTGAAATTGACAGTTTAAGGCCCTAGCTGAAAGAGTAGCAGAAGTGTAAACTTTTTTACCCCATCTCTCTAAGGACCTGGATTCCCTTTCAGAGGGGAGGGGGTTTTTGGCAGAGGTAGCTGCTACAGCCTTAGGTCCCTGGGAGATAGTCTCGGGATCTGCAAAAGGAGCCTCATACAAATGGTAATGCGTGTCCGGGACCCTGTAGTACCTATCGGGCTTAGCAGGGGCCGGAGGTAGAGAATCAGGAGCAGTACAAGCATCATTAAATGCATCATCTACAACAGAAAGAACTGGAGGTATGGCTAAAGGCCTATGTTGTGGTAAATGCAGAAAGGTTCTAAGCCTTTTCTGGAGTCTGAAAAATCCTGGCCCTGCCACTGAAATTGTTCCCTCATAGCATGCAAGGTTTCCCCAAAGGAAAATTCCTCAGGTGGAGAGGCAGAAGGGATGGACTCTTCAGCATCAGAGTCTTCATAAGGGGAGAAAGGAGCCTCTGGAGGGTCTGTATTATCTGAATCATCAGAGGAATCATCTGTAGAAACTGGCTCAGGGGCTCTGCTCTAGGCCTCTTCTCTGGAGGTGGGTGAGAGGCCCTGTCTGGTTGAGGTTGGGATCCCCGGATTAAAGAAATGAGATCCTCTGCTAAACTAAGCATTTGTGAACTAGAGCTAGGCCTGTGAGAGGGTCTTAGCAGGCACAGATTTAGTAGCTTTAGCTGCTTTAGCCCTGGCAAAGGCCTTAATGGACATGGCTGCAGGTGGCCTAGCAGCTCCACGTGCAGGGGTTGAAATATCCAAGGGAATAGTGTCAGTTAATTCCTGAGAAACTGCAACAGCAGGTGGGATTTCAGAAGCCGATTCCACCAGGTTGGAAGAGGCCTCGGTAGAAGGTAAGTTTTCGGCTGAAGGAAGAACCGCTTGCTCGGTTTCAGCCGAAACCGAGACACTCGCGGTTGGCTTAACCGCGGTTTCGGCCGAAACCGCGGGCCGCGAGTGTCGGTCCTTTTCCTTGCGCTTTTTAGGAATTTGCGTAGTCGGAGGATCCGACGGCATAATATAAGCAAAATCTGAGCCGAAAAACTCCTCAGCAAATTCCGACCGACGTCTAGGCGTCCGCCGGTTAAAAGAAGCACAGGCTAGACAAGCAGCTACGTCGTGGTCTGGGCCTAAACAAGGTAAGCAGTAAGAGTGGAAATCTTTATGAGGTATTTGTTTCCCACAAGTTAAACAGCTATTCACTTTTTCTGACATCGGCTGAGGCAAGAAAGAGTCCCCAACGGGGTACTTAGCTTTTTAGAAGTCTTCGGTAGTAGTAGAAGTATTCGGTAGTAGTAATCTCTGGTTCTGACCGACCGGCACTTGCGAACAGCTTCTGCTTCGGGCGCCACGCGGCAAGAAAGACTGAGGAAAATGGCGTCGGCTGATGCCTTTATACCCGAATAACTGCAGCTATGACGTCGGGTGAAGAGCGAAACCAGCCGAGGCCAGACCCAGACTTTGGAATCCGGACGACCGAAGGGCTGCCTGACGACAGGACAACCCATTTGTAAGGACTGCAGATGCATCCTTGAAGGACATCAGTAAATTACATTTGATAAAGGTTTTACACAGTCTGAAAGAGGCCAGGGAGGCAGAATTCTCACCCACGTGAAAATGAGAGATGGCAGCTAATGGAACTTTGATAGAAGAGATTGTTCCTTGTTGAAAAATATTGGCTAGGAAGTCAAGAAATAATAGCCGTGAAAGGATCTAAACTCCTTTGAGAAGCCCAAAAGGAAAAAAGTTTCCTATTTGCTGCAGTAAATCTTCCTGGTTGAAGACTTATGAGCTGCCATCAGGACAGACCTAATTGAAGAGGATAATCCAGGAGTCCTACTGATCATGGGAACTGGAGCAGCCAAACCCATGAACTTCAAACTGCCCAGATTGAGATGAGGAACCCACGATGGGTGTGAAATCAGATGCTGAATGGGATCCAAAGCGGAGCCAAAAGAATAGACCAAAGGAATGGAAACCATACCTGGCGAGGCCAAAATAGGGCAATGAGGGTCACTTTGCTCCCCAGTTGACGAGCTTTCTGTAGAAAGCTCGGAATAAGAGGTACTGGAAGGTAAGCAAACAGAAAACCAGGAGGCCGAGCATCTCTGGGGGACTCCCCCAGCAGGGGGTTCAGAGCAAAAAACTCACAGCACTTCGCGCTGGAAGGAGATGCAAAGAGATCGCAGCAAGGCTGACCCCACTTCAGAAAGATCTGCTCCACTACTGAATGATTCAAAGACCACTCATAAGGCATCAGAATAGTCTGATTTAACCTGTCCGCTAGAATGTTGGACTCTCCCGGAATATGCACTGCTATGAAAAAGCGGCAGGTGGAGATCGCCCATTCCCACACTCTCATGGCCTCGCGACAAAGGGGTTAAGATCTTGTCCCTCCCTGTTTGTTGACATACCAGACCACTGACATGTTGTCTGATCGAACTGCAATGGTTCCCAGAGGAAGAAAGTTACGAAGGGCCTGCAACAACAAAAGGACCACCCTCATCTCTAGAATGTTTGTGTGCAAACTGTTCTCGACAGGGGACCACAGGCCTTGGACTGTCCAGCCCAAACAATGCCCCTCCCACCCACCTAAGTTGGAGGCATCCGTGGTTACTGTGACTTGGACAGGGGCTGAAACAAAAGGTCGTCCCTCCAAGATTTCCGGAGAGCACATCCACCACAGAAGTGATGACCGGCAGACTTAACTGAGGTGTACTGGATACGATAATGGAAGTTCCAACAGGGACAACTGTACCGCTAGTGTCCACTGTAGTACTCGCATATGTAAACGGGCACATGGAAGAAGCGTCATGGTCGCTGCCATTGAACC